>NW_019724786.1:270317-409087 GCF_002891405.2 Cryptotermes secundus | reverse complement strand
ATATATATATATATATATACATCAAGTCGTTAAAATTACAGTACATAAACTGACTAAAGCACCGGTCATCAAATTTATTGCCGTTTTATTCGGTTACACCATGAAATTCCTTGAAGTGCACCAAAGAACTTTACAATTTTACGAACTGAAACGAGAAATATATTATTCTCATAGTTATGGATTCAGAACTCGACCAAACGCATTTTTGTTCGTAAGCCATAATTTTCGATAGTCTCGGATGTGCTAATTGTACTCCCAGCACCGATAAATAACACTGCCCTACAAACAACTCAGGTACGTGTCACGTGAAGAAGTCCACAGATTAATAATTCCCTCCGCTCAAGTAATTCCTTTGTTTTGGAAAATTAAGTTTTAATCCGAGGTGCTCTACCAGCCCCAGTACGCAAGCAAGCGCACACATGTACGAATATGTATATCAGCATCCTCTCATGTAATGTGTTACGGTTTAATTCCATTCCTTCGGTGGTCTTACTGAACTTGCCTTCCTCTTTTGTTTCATGTTACAATCTGTTGTTATGTACTCGTATATGCACTGCATCCTCTTCTAAAAATATTCTCATATTTTTCTAAAATTGAATTGATAAACCTTCCTCTCTCCTTTGAGCTTTCACTGCGCTTTCCAACCGACATTGCTTTTGTTCTCTGATGATGAAACCAATTTTTTGTGGAATGCTTTTCTCGACAACAGTGAGACTCTGTCTCTCTCTTCAAAATGGATCTCTCTATATATAAGGTAAAGGTGTCCCTGTACTTAACTAATTAAGTACTATGCCATGAAGGCTTATGGGGGTGGGTGGATGTATAGATCCACATATTCTTGACCTCGGCACTAGCTGAAGGTGAGTGGTCAGCTTCACGCCACTGCCGCTTTACCCCCTGGGAAAGATCCCCCCGTACCAATTGGATAGGATGTAGAAGGGTCCCAGAGCCGGTCTGTACCACGTGGAAGGGAGAAAAGTCTTGCCTCTACCGGGACACAAAATTCGTCCGGCTCTGGGGTCCAACCAGCCTCTTATCCAATGGGTATTGGGGGCTTTTACCCTGGGAAGAAAGCGGCAGGGGTGTGAAGCTGACCGTTCACATCCAACTAGTGCCGAGGTCAAGAAAATGTGGATCTATACATCACGCCTTCATGGCGTAGTTATTAATTATTTAAGCACAGGGACAGTTGTTACTTTTTTACATTTTACATCCTCTGAGTGGGGTATAAATAGAGGTGGAATTATGGCTATTGTGTGCGTAGTGAAATAAACACTCGTGGAACTTATTCTCGATATATTTTTCCAGGATTTAATTACAGGAAATGAGGTTCAAGAATTTCGAAATCAGGCTATCAGAATCCTAGTCAATATTCGAAAAGCTTTCCGAATATAAATAGGACGCGTAACCATTTCTGCTTGAATCTTATAGTTGTGGAAACTAGTGAACCTGATATTTTTGCAAAATACCCTCTTTTATTTTTCATTTTATTTATTTATATTTTTGTAACCCCCCACAAAATAAAACTATGTAAAGTGCTCGGCTTCTTTGTCCAAAAGCGGCCGATAACGCCCCTGGCTACGGACCTGGGTCCCGCAATTAAAACGAACATCGATTTTCGTCGTTCTGACATAACACAGATACCCCTAATTCATCAAGATATGAAGCGGGTTGCGGGTTTTGGCTGCTCAAACTTATGCTGCAGGAAATACTAAACAATTCGTTATTAATGGAAAGTGAGTCAGCATTATTTCCATCAGATTAACGAGTCAATAACTTCTGCGCCAATTACGTGTAACCAAGACTTGTATACCGTCTTATTTTCGGCCTCAGAGTCACAAAGGTTTATACTGATCACTATAATGATTAATTTACTGAGGCTATTTAACTGAAATGTATTTAGATTACACGCACTGCTTATGCGATGGAGGGGTTGTAGTAATTTGAGTCGATGAATTAATAACGTAAAAACATTATTAGGTTCTTAAATTTAGTTTGAAACATATGACTGACTAATAGGTCATTATGAATTAAATATTTTCCGAAAAGAACAGCACAAATAAAGAAGATGTTGGCTTTGTCTAAACATGTTCCACCTATGTCGCATTTTCTTTAAGAATTACAGATCGAGTTGAGAGTCTCAATGTTACCATCTCTCTTTAAGTTCGACTAAAGCAGATACTTCCAAACTAAGAGCTAAAATGAACTAATTCCACGGTGCAGTTCTTGGGAAGCTGACGGTCATACGGAATGGCTAAGAAATTAACAACACTGCACACACATATTCAAAAGGGCGAGCCATTGGAATCTATTTCATACACTCCAAACCTTTTAGAAAAGTTTAATAGATTTTATTGATTTAAATTAAGTCAACTACAGTGTGTGTTATTTTAGCGCGTACCAGTTAGATCACGACTATGACGGTTTGATTCATGAATCGTGCAGTTGCATATACGACGAATGAATTGTATTAGTGCAGTGTAGCAGTTTTGGCATAGTAAGAAACCTGAAGATGGCCCTTTAAGGTAGAAACATGTGTCAAAAATGAAAGTGTAAGAAAGAAGGAATAATTTGTTGCATTGTTGACAGACTGTGTAGCGCAACAAACAGTTTTAGATATAATAATGTAACAGGATGCTTAAATACAGGATTCCATTTTAATGTTGGGCTCATTGTTGCCTAGGTCTTCCAAGATATCTCTTTCCTTTAATAGGATTTGAGGTTCTCACAGGGTTGGTTATGAAGAGTTATGTCTTCTGGGATACAAAGCTATATAGTGCGTTGAAAATAAACTGACGTTTCGGAGTAACATATCGCAACTCACTTCAGGATCGAAGAGTAAGCATAGCAAGAAACGAGCATGAAACATTAGCAAGATTTCTCTGTTTACACTATGAAAATACAATTCATCTTCTTTGTCATCTGAAAGCCCTAGAATCGAATCCTTATAATGAAACACGATATTTTTGGTGCAACGGATACAACATGTCAAGCCTTGTATCTGTCTTTTTCTCCGAAGTGAAGGTTCTCGCTGTGGTACACGGTCCTTCATATTATTTCATTTTCTCTACATCAGATTAGTCACGTAAATCTGAATTTCTCTTAATAATATATAAAAATTCAGTTCGTATATCACATGAAGCACATTAAGTCTCCGGTACAAAGATCAACCGGTCAACAACCGGGAAACAATCGCTGTTTAGTGTGAGAGCCATAAGAAATATATAAATACAATGTGCGTGCAGAACAAAGAGTTTGGGTATGTTACAGCAGGTGGTGCATATAGAACCACTTGGCTTTAAAGGGTTAACATTTCCTGGCTAATTTTCTAAAGCGATTTCGTGGAAATAAACTTTGGGAATTACTGGGTTAGCAACTGTGTATGAGTCTGGCAATTGCGTTTACAGAATGGATTTTCATGGTACATTTGGCTGTTCATTCACGTAATGCAAAATAATCCCTCATGAATAATATTTTAACTTTGTTCTCTGTAGCATAAAAGAGGATATATATTTTAAATAACGGTTTGCTTCAATTTAGTAACATAATCTAATTGATTGAATTGGAATTTAATATACAGGTTGTGCATAAAACTGCATTTATTACTTTTTACATTTTTTAAGTAAGAGAATTGAATTAACCGTGACAACATAAAATATTTGCAATGTATAAAATAACATACAACAACTAATTTCATTTTATTACTGAACACAAATGACAGCAATATGTAGAGGCCATGTCTGTTCTTCTGTGTGTGGTCTAGCTTTGGAATCTAACCAATCGGACAGTTATATTTATAAATACATATTGAAGACTTTTATCGACCAATTCCGATTTTCGGCCAAACTCATTATTAACAAAGTTTATTTTGTGACATTATAAATTAACAGATGGTTCATCGTTCGGGGATTTTTTATACCCTGAAGATGGAGGATATCCGTTGATCCGAAACGTCGGTTAACAAAATATCTACACGGCGCAACATCCCAGAAAACGGTATTCTTCATAGTCACCGCCGTGAAATCTTACTCTAGACTGAAGTCCTCGTAATTCCAGCTCTAACCATGCAGAATAAAGATCTTAAATCTTTACCCAACAGGTCGTACACTGTCATAATATCCCCTTCTCACGGGCTGCTGGAAGTGGGGTATGAAGCCATCCTCTTCTCATTCTCCGGCGCAAGGGCATCTGAGTTTACCAGTGTTCCTACGTCAGGATAAGAGAAGTTGACGGACTCTCAAGTCAGAAATAATTCCCTGCTTTTAAGAAACTAAAATATTTATTAAAGCGCTCACAAACTTTGGCCACTGGAATCCTTCTCAGGCCACTTCTTATCCTTACAACCCAAGAACAAAACAATCTCCGTGGCCTGAAGTCCGCAAGCGAACTATAGCGACCGAGCGACCGCCGCTTGTCGGTGGATAGTGCGAATAGTGGGTGTCGCGTGGTCAGTGCAAAGGATCCCCACGGCCGTTATCTCGATTTTCTAGACCGCAGCCACCATTTCCTTGAAATAGCTCCTCAATTATCCTCAGGAGGCTGAGTGGATCCCGTTCTAGACCCACTACTTCTTAGAAAATCTGGTAGCGCCGGGAATCGAACCCGGGACCTCTGGATCTGTAGCTAGGAACTCAGACCACTAGACAACATAGACGGTCTATCCTTACAGCCCATCTGTCTTTAATATCCGTTTTAACGGTTCTCTCTCACACGTTCATTGGCATGCACTGTTCTTTGTCATCGTCATCATCAATGGCTCTACAACCATTTGTTGGGCCCTGGCCGCTTTTTCAGTTTCATAAGCCTATACACAGTTGGTACGACATCTTAGATAGGGGATTAGCATGTCGGAAGGCCTCTGCCTACACACAGGACAACATAAAAAGGAAAAAAACGCGCACAGGCTTCCATTCCTCCAGTGGAATTCGAATACTCGATCTCAGTGTTCGAGCGGGCGAAGACAGTTCATACGTTTAGGGGGCCCATACACGTACGAGTCTGGCTCGCGAGTCCGACTCGGCTCGGGTTCCAAAGAGCCAAACTCGTCCGTGTGTGGTGAAATTAATCCGAGCCCGGCTCCTCGCCGAGCCAGACTCGTACGTGTACGGGCCGCCTTAGACGGCGCGGCCACTGTGGGCATGCACTGTAAACCATATATATTCTAAAAAATCATGAAAATCATGGAAAAAATGTGCTCTTTCACAGATCACACATTGGATCCATGAGAATAAGAGAGTCACTCTAACAGCATTCCAAGGGTCACAGAACCAATGGGAGAAGTCATGGTTCACACACAGTGGATCCCAATTGCATTCTTTGGCCTTCCACTCATATCTGAAACATTAGCCTTTCTGTCGGGACCGCCAGCCGTCGATCTCTGTGCCCAGTATTTTAGACGCTAATAAAATTTATGAAAACAAACTTCTTTAGTCCCTAAATGTAGATATGGACTTTACTTCTTTCTGAAAGTGCAGACATTTTAACGAACTTTTAAATTAGGATTGACAAGGATGTAGTCCACCTACAGATATGAAAGGAGAGAAGGGGCGTAAGAAAACTTTCCTACAGAATTCTATGGCAAACATCTAGAGCATTCAAGTCTCAGAGAAGGACATTATATAAAGGATATTTTAAACCTTAAATTTAACATTCATCATCTACCATAATAATAATAATAACAATAATAACAATAATAATAACAATAACAACAACATAGGATCTCATTAATCCATGACAAAATTTGTTTTGTAGAAGTAGGTCATTACTACACATAGAATGTCAATATGTTTATAATCTTATTTTCCCACCTAACGACCCATCAATTTTAAGCAATTTCAAAAACGTCAAAGGGGCACAGAGCTGCTGGGTTAGTCCATTATTCAATAGACGTGTTTGTGAATGATCTTCAAGCAGGCTCTGCCTGTAACAAAGCATTTTTGTATGACAAAGGAGTAGGTATAGAGCTCCTTGGATCAGAAGGTGGTGCAAGTACGTGGTCCCAGCAGAGCGTGGTTATATAATTATATAACCTTTCGAATATGGACTATTTATTATAATAAATAGTCCATATTCGAAAGGTTACCGGTTCCATTCTTCATCCGGAGAACTGTTATGTTGAGATTCCTGAGGAAATTTCTCAATACAGACATGCAACTGGATTTACTGCTTTAAAATAGGCTACTATCACTTCCGCCCGCAACTGTTACTTTCATCATTCAAAATAATTCCCCAATTCAATACTTGTATAACATTTGCTGTTGAGAAGTAACACAAAACTTAATCGATAAACAGGCCTCTAAATATACAGACTCTGTATCATTCCAGTTGATCGGAGATTTTAGTCGTTTTCAGCTTCTTCCTTTGACCGACCGATCAACAGACCGAAAGCCCGCCGCTTGTCGGCGAAGTTAGTGCCAACTTTAGCGGATAGAGTGTGTCGCGTGGTCAGCGCAACGAATCCCCACGGCCGTTAATTTCGGTTTTCTAGACCGGAGCCGGTGTCGGTATAACGACTAAATGAACGGAGTTTTTTCTTCTTCTTCCTTTGATGGATATATGAGCTATGGCTTGTTCACATTTCAGAATTAAACTGACAACTCTTTATCTTAGAGGCAGTTATTAGGACTCCTTAGACGGGGGATCAGCTCGTCGCAAAGGAGAACGTAGGAGAACACAAGCAGAAAAACGCAGGCATACAACCATGCTTTGATTGAAATTCGAACCCACGATCTTAATGTTCTAGCTGGCTTAAATGGTATGGCCGCTGTGATGGACCGGAGGCTTTAGTATGATACATTAATTGATATTGCTGAGATAATCATGATAACGATAGTCTGAACGGCCAATTTGTTTAACAATTCTTTAAATATACGGTTCACTCTGAGAGGAGTTTTTAAATGGTACTTTTATAAAACTACAATCTTTAATATGGGTGCGTTGTGGGTCCAATCACAATTAAATTTATAAATATCCATTAAGTGAAATGGAGACGCTGCAAATAAAACTTCCATTCTGAGCCATTAGACCTAATCGCACTTTCATTTATAAAATTTTCTGTGCTCATTCTGGTGACGTGATCGTAACTGAAGCGGATTTGGTCTGGCCAGCTTTGGCCGTTTTCTGTGTAGCTCTGCTGCTCAACAGTTTGAGTCACAAGGCCGCGCCATAGCTCAAGCCGTTAGTCGCTGGCTTCCCACCGCGGCGGCCCGGGTTAGATCCCGGGTCTGGTCAAGTGGGATTTGTGGCGGACAAAGTGGCGCTGGGGCAGGTTTTCTCCGAGTACTTCGGTTTCCCCTGCCAATCTTCATTCCATCAACTGCTCCACAACCACCCTCACCTATCATCTGGGGCTGGTACAATAGACCAGAAGTGGCCGCAGTACAAGGGACTTAGTCCCACCCCACTAGCAATAAAAAATACATATGATTCGGATGTCTCTTCATGCAGATATATGGAATAGCCTCTACCAGAGCTTTTGTCTTTTCTCCGATAGAAGGCGTAGTAGCCACTATAGGGATCAAGTTAGCACGGAGAATATTTAAGAAATATTAGTGCTTTGTCCGATGTATGGATGCTTACATTATCAATATGAAAAGAAAATTGATATCATCAATGGAAAAACAGTTATTTTTTAGCCATAATTTTCCTTAGAGAATTCTGCCATGTTCACTCTGGGTTTTCACTTCTTTTGATTTCGCAACAGCTACATTTTTACAGAACAAATTCATCATCATGTTGCGTCCACCCCAACCTGGAAGCCCAAGTCTCTGTGTTTACATTTCTCAGTGACAGCTTGACCCCGTTATGCCCCCAGGAACCGGGTTCCCTTTCCATCACTCCCAGGGCTACGTGGAGGCATTCTAACCTTCCTCTACATGGGATTAAAAACGGCACATCAGATAAAATTAAAAAAAAAAATAACGACCAGTTAAGGAAGAAGAATTTACTTATAAAAATAAGACACAGATATGAAGATTGAATTCATATCCAAAACCTTACTACAATGATTTAGAACCGTCCCAGGATCCGTGTCCACTGTACATATCAGTAGAATTACAGCGTAGGTTTCATAGTGTCTTCGGATGTTCTCTATTAAGTCCTCAGTGAAATGGAAAGATGTCCCTGTGCATAAAGGATTAAGCATCATTCCACGAAGACGCTATGGGAGTAGAGCATTCTTGACCTCTTCACTAGGTGAAGGTTAGTGGTCAGCTTCACGGCGCAGTCGCTTTACTCTCGAGGAAAGAGCCCGCATTACCCATCGGATAGGAGACTGGTTGGGTTCCAGAGTTGGTCTGAACGCTGTGGAGAAGAGAATATATTTTTAATTGATGGGAATCAAACCCCTGTCATCCAGCCTATAACCCTTCTCTATGCCGACTGAGCTATCCCGGTTCCTGTAGGAAACATAAAATGGACAGAAACCGACAGATTATATTATTTACATAAACTGAATATCCTGTTAAACGCTAAATTTGCCATAGTAACGAGTTACAGAATGTCATTCTTTAAGGACACAATCATATGAATTTACATGGTCGAAGTTCATCAATTTCCACTGCCCAGCACAGTCACGAGGACTCGTCCCTTCTTTCACCCTCAACAACTGCTTCTGATGTTGTCAGTTTCATGCGTTGCCTTGAACGTGTGCTTCGGGCGAAGGAATGTTAATTTATATTGGAACGTCATTTCTAGGCACTTTCGTGTGACGTGAATCAATGATAAGTTTTCGAAAGGGAAATGTAGTAATCATATTGCTGTTACTTTGTAATAAGATGGAAACATTAAAGCGAATAATGTACACAATAAAGATTTTTCTTATTTCCTTCACAGACATTATCACGGTTGTTAATAACAGAGGTTATAATTTGCTGCACGTACAGAATGGGTGAAAGAAATAAGAAACAGACACAGAAATTTATTTTGGAGATTGTTAGGAAACAACTATGTCGAAGAAAAGTGGAAGGATAAGAAAGAAAATGTGGTGCAACTTTCTGTTGGAAATTTGAATTATATTAAATTCCCTTCAAGATCGATTGGCTCATTCGGCAGTTACTAGGCTACTTACAGTGTTGCTTCTTATTTCATCAGTTAAATCACTTAATTGGTTTGTTCTTGGGGCACGCGGTAGCGTAGTTGGTTGAGGCACAATGCTACAAGCCGGAAGGTTCCTGTCTGGATTCCCGATGAGGTGGATTTTTTCAATTTACCTAATCCAGCTGCACTATGGCCCTGGGTTCGACTCAGCCTCTAACAGAAATGAGCACCGGGAATCTTCCTGGGGAGTAAAGGGCGGCCGGCGCGTAAGGCTGAATAACTTACCGCCATCTGTGAGCCGATTGTCTAGATAGTGTGGGAACCTCAACGTCTCACAACTCTATGGGCCTCCATGGCCCCTTACACAGATAGCATTACCTTTTCCTTACCTTAATTGGTTTGTTCTTAGTTTCGACTTACCAGTATTCCAGCCTCCTACACAATGACCACCGTGGGCTCTTTCCCAAGTATACAGGGTGTATCACAAATCGATGGCAAAACTTCAGGAACGGACTCCTCATATAGAGAGAAGATACAAAGTACGTGTATATGATAACATGGGTCCGGAAATGCATATAATTACAGAGTAGTAATTGTGTCTGCACGCCACTGAAAAGAACTGGCGACATGAGTGCCTTCTATCGGTGGGTCGGCCTTTCACTGGGAGGACAGCTGTATGATTATCATGACGTCACCTGTGATTACTTCGTGATAAATTTTCCTCTGCCAGTTCTTTTCAGTGGCGTGCAGACACAATTACTACTCTGTAATTATATGCATTTCCGGACCCATACTGTCATAAACTTTTTTTCTTCTCTATACATGAGAAACCCGTTCCTGAAGTTTTGCCATTGAGTGGTGATACATCCTGTATAGCAGCAGGGATATGAAGCTGACCACTTACCTCCATCTAGTACTGAGGTCAAGATGCTGGATTTATATCTGAACTCCCCATCACTCTTCACGGCATGGTTCTTACAGAATTAAGCACAGGGTTAATTTTACCTTTTTACTTTATTTACTTTGGATAGTTAATTTCAATCATTTACTTTTTCATGTTTATCTAGAGTTGTTGAGTGAAATCGAGATTCATCTTAACCACAGTTCTGGTCATTGGCCGAGATTGGAACCAGGAGACAACTTATGCCTTCAATCACTGAACTGAATCTCCAGATTCCTAACCAAACTGCAGCTGTATCCAATCAAGCAAGCAATAGAACTGAGTTGGTTGGATGGAAAGGAAGAATGTCATATTTGTGTATGTTAGTTGGTGAAGGAAATATGTCCTGTGGCTGGAAGGTGGACATGTTCCCTTTTCCAACTAATCAGTACAATTAATCTGGGTTTACGTTAGCATCGAATCAGGAATGGCTATCTCTTTGGTAAGAGGGTTCAAGCGTGGATATGCAAAAGCAGAGAATTCCATTCAGACGCCGAACAATGAAACATCACGAAATTATGAAACTCCCTTGCCATTCCATTACATCTGTAAAATTATGTATATCGTTCCCAGCATAATATTAAATCTGACCAATAACCCGCTCTCTAAAACAACAAGGGGGTTTGTGGACACTGACTGCTGCTTCTGTAGCAACGTAACAATACCACCTCACACTGGCCTCGTACGCAACAAACACTCCTTGTGCACAACACTTCACTGTAAATATTCACACCAATATATACGTAAAGCACATAACTTGTACTCTTCTCCAAGTATAACTAGAATGATCAATTCAAGGAGGATGAGATGGACAGGGCATGCAACACTAATGGGGGAGAAGAGGAATGCATATAGGTTATTGGTTAGAAAGGCGGAAGGAAAGAGACCACTGGGAAGACCAAGACGTAGGTGGGTGGCTACTATTAAAATGGATCTTATAGAGATAGGCTGGGATGGTATGAATTGAATTGATCTGCCCCAGAATGGGATCCAATGGAGGGCTCTTGTGAACACGGCAATGAACCTTCGGGTTCCATAATATGCTTCTTCTTCTCATCCTTTCTTTATCTGTGACTATCTTCTTGTATTCCTTTCTTTTATTTCCTTTTTTATTTATTTATCCCTAAACGCATCATTTTGTAATGTTTTGTACTGTATTTTCCTTGTGAAGGTTCAGGTCCAATGGAGAGGTCTTGCGAAACCTGTGACTAACCTTCGGGTGCGGCCGCGCCATAACTCAAGCGGTTAGTCGCTGGCTTTCCACCGCGGCGGCCTGGTTTCGATCCTGGGTCTGGTCAAGTGGGATTTGTGGTGGACAGAGTGGCGTTGGGGCAGGTTTTCTCCGAGTACTTCGGTTTCCCCAGCCAATCTTCATTCCACCAATTGCTCCACAATCACCCTCACCTATCATCTGGGGCTGGTACAATAGGCCAGAAGTGGCCGCAGTACAAGGGACTTAGTCCCACCCAACTAGCAAAAAAGAAAACCTTCGGGTGCCATAGATGGCGGAAATACATACTTAACCACTGGAGTAAACACTGACTTCTAAAGAAAGATTCTAGTAAATGTAGTTGGTTTGTACATACGCCAACTTCTAATCAGTCTCGGAAAGGGTCGAAAATGCTCTGTCTCTTTTCTAACCGCAATCATAGCATTCTTTATTTTCTAATTAAGTTCCGGACCCCTGTCGCTGAAGTAGTGTTCTTTATTGCTGAAATAAAAAAGGTCGTAATATTGTAGAGAATGGTACAGAAATGAATTTAATATAGTCATTGAGTAACGTGGAATGGCAGGGAATGGAACGCAATGCTGACAGCAAGGCGTGTGATTTATTTAAAGTCATAATAACGCTGTCTGTTTTAAATTTTTAGTTGAGTGAAGGAGCCTGCAGGTTGAAGGTGAATAGGCCATGAAACGGTTTGTTTACGTCCCGATGTTCACACAATTTAAACACAAAAATATTTACGGCGCGACATGTAATTTACACATATGTTTTCATAACAAGGAAATATCGAAAGTTTCAAAAGTTTATGAAGATAACAAGTGACTCCACCATAAATTTATTTTTAACAATCACCGTCAGAAAACTTGAGTCATCTGACACGAAATTTATTGACCAATGTACCGCCATCTTCAACTTGTAATTTAGATTGCTTTTCTGTTATGTGCACAAACATCCAAAACACAGTGACTTTGTCACATGTCACGGCCTTTCACAGGACGGGAAAAGTAAAATTTTTTTTAGACTCTGAAGGAATTTTGAGTCTGGTTAGATTTCTTGCGGTTTACTCTTTTATTAAACTTTATTTCAGTATCTTATTTTCCCCAATATGTTCTCATCACACATATAATAGAGAATAAGCAAGGCGCTTCCTCGTTACTGTCCAGTAAGTGTTGTAACCTCTACGGGAGTCATAACATGGCGGTACTTCAATTTAGAAGTTAAATTGTTGTTATAATACAAAATTCGATCATATTTGAATGCTTCAGAGCACGCATTGTAAGAAGTTTAATTTGTTCAAGACCGACTAAACTACACTGGTCGTTCGCAACTGTAACCACGTTAAGCACTTCAAAATCCAAAGCATTTAACTAAAATTAAAAATATTTTAATCTGGCTTCCCATTTTCTCCATACAGGACGGAATATTTATACCTCCATGACTCGGCTTCTCCAGTCAGGCAGTCTGAACAGACGCAAGATTACGCTGTCATGACTCGGCTTCTCCAGTCAGGCAGCCTGAACAGACGCAAGATTACACTGTCATGACTCGGCTTCTCCAGTCAGGCAGCCTGAACAGATGCAAGATTACACTGTCATGACTCGGCTTCTCCAGTCAGGCAGCCTGAACAGACGCAGAGTAATAAAAAATAATGAAAAAATACAGAATCTTAGAAGAAGACCCCGTTTCATGCAGTGGCGAAGAACCATTTTTTGACCGAAAACCAACTCAGTAAATTTAAAGTCCTGTTCGAGGAGCACACAAAATTATAACATTTGTTTCATTACGCTGCATAAATACGTATGTTAGAGTGTGCATTCTTGCGAAGTTCAAATAGGGTGATCGCTTTTTCAAATTCCACCTGCAGCATGAATGTAGGCACGTCCAGTACTTCTGCGTTATGTATCCTGCACAAGTTGAGAGCTACTGCAATGGGCCGTTGGCCCGCTCAAGGAATCCTATAAATGCTCATAGGGTTCACAATTTAACATTTTTAGTCCTCACAGAGTTAGTAGAGATTGATAGTGTAACGGACCAAAAATGAAACAATTCAAAATTTTTAGTCCTGTTATCTGATGTATCCCTCAGTAGAATAGTCAGGTCTCTCCGCTGTTGACTGGTATGACGGCGTTGAAATGGGAACTAATTCGGACCACTAGATATATCACAGACATTATACTCGTAGTACGCCAGTTCAAAACGATGTACCAGGCAGACAGGTTGGAGGTTCTGCTGATATGTTAACCGACAACAGAACTGAATTTTTTTCCTTGGCACTACAGCCGCAGTGGGCCTAGCCATACCTCCATGAATTTCTCCGTTCACTTGGTTTGTCTAGATCTTACACATTTGGTAGGACTCCTTGGACGGGTGATCAGCTCGTCGCAAGGCCTCTACCTGTACATAAACACAGAAAAACGCACACACACACAAACTAAACATCGTTGCCCTGAGTGGGATTCGAACCCACGATCCCGGTTTCCAAAGGACCGAAGACAGTACATCTTAGACCGCTCGGCTACCGTGACCGGCACAGAATTGATTACAGCGCTTTAAATAAATACCTTTCATACAAATAAGAAAGTTTTAAATTAAGAAGTTTTTTTCTGTGGGTGGATACCGCCTGGAAAACACAGTCACACTTGAAGGTATAAGCAAAGTATTAAAATAGATCATTAATAACAGATTGTTCAGATATGAAAATGGGCTTGCTTAGGCATACAGTCAAGCAACCGGATTTTCAGAATGCAGTGATGATGGTCGGGTTTCATTAAATCGTGGAATCCGTTGACTGGTTGAATAATTATAACTGTTCAACCAAGACCAGTTATATTTCTCCGCTTAAACACCGGAGGCTTTAAAAACACATATTGTACATACTGATCCCTCTAATAAAACAATATTCGTGGCACGATATAAGCAAATGCCATCTGTGTTCCAGGGCAACAACTAAAGCTCTCAACAAGATCCGTTTGTGTTCTCAACTGGTTGCTGCAGACGGAACGGCTTCTCATGGAATTCACTGCCCTCCCTTGCAAGCGAAACCAGTTCCTCCGCCGACTGCATGGAAATGTAGGTGTGCGTCTCTAAACTCTTTCGTAACAATTATCGACGCTTTATCAAATATTGTTTTGATATTTAGTGCTCATTTCTTATACGGCGCCCTTCACGGTAGCCGAGCAGAGTAAGGCATGTACTGTCTTCGCTCGCCCGGAAGCCGGGATCGTGGATTCAAATCCCACACAAGGCATGAATGTTTGGTATGTCTGTGTGTTTACTTTGTGTTTGTGTTGCTCTGCGTTTAGGTAAAGGCCTTAGTACGAGTTGATCACTCGTTCAAGTAGTCCTACCGCCTGTAAAATGATCAAAATGGAAAACAACAACCTCGACACCGCAGGGTATAACAGGAACGGATTAGGAAAGTTGGCCCCGCCATAGCTCAAGCGGTTAGTCCGCTGGGTTCCTATCGCGGCGGCCCGGGTTCGATCCCGGGTCTGGTCAAGTGGGATTTGTGGTGGACAAAGTGGCGCTGGGACAGGGTTTCTCCGAGTACTTCGGTTTCCCTTGCCAATCTTCATTCTACCAATTGCTCCACAATCACCCTCACCTAACATCTGGGGCTGGTACAATAGGCCAGAAGTGGCCACAGTACAAGGGACTTGGTCTCAACCCACAAACAATAAAAAAAAGTAAGTTCTTTTACGACCTTGGATAGCTCGATTACTGATATCAGGTTCCAACCCCGTTCTGAGTATGGATAGTTTCCCCCTTACTTTTTGTCCGTATATTACTTACTCATGGAGCTGTGTCCTTCTTGAGGAGCCGCCAATTCTGCAGCTGCTCAAGAATTTCCCAGCATTTTACGGAACCCGGAGGTTCATTGCAGTGTTCGCCAGAGCCCTCCACTGGTCCCTATCCTGAACCAGATGAATCCAATCCATACCATCCCATCCTATATCTTCAAGATCAATTTCAATATTGTCCACCCACCTAACCCCTTGGTCTTCCAAGTGGTCTCTTTGCTTCTGGCTTTCCCCCCAATATCCTATATGCATTCCTCGTCACTCCCATTCGTGCTACATGTCCTGATCACCTCATCCTCCTTGACTTGATCATTCTAATTATACTTGGAGAAGAGTAAAAGTTATGAAGTTGGTCCGTACATACTGCTGTGAGAGTAGAGATAAAGCGATGAATAAATAACCCACATGATTAGAGGAATATGAGATTCAAATTAGACTGAAGAATAAAAAAGTATTTAATTTGTATATGAGGTTCTCACAGAGGTGACTATGAATCTTATTGTCCTCTGGGATGTGTCGCCGTTTATTCAGGTATTACGTATCTTAATCCCTGTTCCTGAAGATGGAGGCAGTATATTCTTCCGAAACGCCCGTAAAGTTTCACCGGGCTACAAAGTGTTATATCTACGAATACTGCACACTTTTCATTAACTTATTCGCAATTTTTAACAATAGAAGGCTCTGGTATTAGTGATGTTAAGACATATGGATCCTAGCATCACAGTTTGATTGTATATACTATTATTCGCATGCTTCTTAGACATGTTCGTGGCAAACTACGCAACAATTTATGCCCGCCGTAATGCATGTTCACAGTCCAAAGGTCAAACTTCTTCTGTCAAATCTAAAGATTTTGTACTCTCCCTGTAAGCAGTGCAGAGTATGCTACAAAGAACCATCATCTTCTGTCACCCCCTAAGCACGTCATGGAATACAAAATTATAAACATTCTGAGCAGACAACAAAATGGTGAGCTACTGTGATAAGAAGACGCACTTCCGGGTTCTGGTGGCATCGACAGTAACAAGAACTGATGCTAGGAGTAATCCAGTTCATAAGTTGGACTGTGGGGTACATGCTTTCTGTTCATAAAGGATATTCAATTAAGACAGAAATATACAATTTCACAAATAACAGAACTGATTGAACAATACAAAAGAAGCTGGAAAGGACAGGGTGACAGGATGAGTATAGTACAATTCCAAAAGAGGTCTTAAAATATTGTAACGTGGATACCCACCGCTAGGCAACAGCTTGATAAACGACTTCCCGCTTAAGCGCGTGACTATAACGGATATCAAGTGCTAGGCAATGGAACTGTAAACATGCGGCTAGAACAATATGCGACAAAAATGAACGGTGTTTCTATGGGGTCCGTGCCGAGTCTATATAACGAGCATGTTTGTAGATAAGAGATAGACAGTTCAGCAGCAGCTGCCTCAGACACAGCAGGTGGCAGTGGCAGGTCCAGCACAAAGGAACCGAGGGTCCCTGTGCTCTTACACCAACACGAACAGAAAGCAACAGGTCAGTCATTTGGGGCTCCAAATGTAAACAGTTTGCCTCTAGACATTAGTATGTTGAGAATAGTAACTGTAGTACAGCAGTTTGTGAGACAATTCAAAGGTGCTGTGACAGAGGAGCAGAAAACAGTGGTCATTACAAAAATTTTATTAAATCTCATGAAGCAAAATTACCACTGAGATTCATAGGCGGAAGCTACTAAAGATAGGGCATAATTTGCTGTACTGAGCCTGCACTGACAAAAGCCTTGTATACATTCATGTAATAATGTAAAATTTTAATATACTGTGCATTGTACATTGTAAAATTCAGACCCGTCCTGTGGTCAGAGAGGGCCCTTCATATCAACAAACTCGCAACTGTCTGACAGAAACAATAGCCTGGTTTTAAGCCCCAAATAGGTGCTTGAAGCCAAGACGGACTGCCAGACTGATCATTGGTCTTAACATAACTTCAACTAAGAGGAAGATATATATTTTCAGACATACGTCGTTGAAAGCAATGAGAGACTCTTCGTAGATATTAGTCAGACAGGAGATGTAACCCATGCGTAAGAGAATTCAGAAGGAGTTCTGTGTGTTCTGTTATAACTGAGTGTAATTGTAATGAAGTACCAATAAACCGAATCGCCAAACCCAGAACCCATTACTATAAGTCACGGGAACATCCAATACACGTGACAATATCAACAGGAAAGAAATTTGGGTAAACCTCTGAAACTACGGAAGAATTCTGTTTGGTAATTGCCGCAAAAGGTCTCAATAGACATAATGCTGGTAAAAATAACATCAAGAAATCGTTGATCAGATTAATAACTGTCAACAGCTACAGAAACATTTCATTCCGCGAAGTTATGTTACTTAATGGCGTGTCAAATGTGCGGACCCACGGTCCATAGCTCTCCTATCTCTGTATTCACGATCAGCAACACAAATTATTAGATAATTTGACACCTCTACAGTTAATACAGCTTATTATTCCAGTAATATGTGGAATACGAACTGTTATTTAAACAGCAGCACAAATTACATTATTGATTGAAATGTATTTAAAAAGCTGTATCAGATGACATGGTGAGTTGGAATCAATAGAACTTGTAACATTATGCTCAGACTATAGAGATGATTAGGAATAGGAATACGTGATTGCGAGAAAATGGCAGCTGTGTGCAGGATAAATGAATCCTGTATTGAAGAACCAAGTAATCCGCCTGAAGTACAGATTTTAATTTAACGTCTCTAAAGAAGGAAATGTTTTCTACATACTCCTTGGTGTCCATTTCGTGTTTCTAGGTTTACATTTCCTAACTGTAGGAATTGAGGTACTCTGAGCGGTGGTTATGAGGAACAGTCTTTTGTGGGATATAACGCCATACACTCCGTTCATAGGCAATCGACGTTTCGGAGGAACATGTCGCCTCCATCTTCAGGATTGAAGAAAAATTCAAGCAGGAAACCAGAATGAAGTAGGTAACAAGAAGAGTTTGTTTCGTGCTTGGTTTATTTTTCGACTCTAAAAATGAAGGCCACATGTTCCTCCGAAATTTCGGCTGGCTTTCAGAAGCATACAAGGCGTTTTACTAAAGAATATAGGACCCTACTCTTCTTATTAATCCGTGTGTTTGTTTGTTTATCTGGTTAAGTAATGATTCTGTAAGAACTGGACTGAACTCCATCCGTACGAATATTAGAATGATTCAATGAAGGAGGTACGTAAGTGTGGTTGTGCATGTAGCATTCATGAAGGAAAAGATATTTTTCTAACCCTTGGACAAATTTTTCCATTCTGTTTGCTTGTAAAACACAATCTACCTAAGACAGTAACTTGATGCACTGCTCGACGCTATGTAATATAGCTACTGACACTGTTGTAAAGTAACCCACAAAAAAAATCGATCTATTTATAGCTCTACAGCCCTTTGGACCTTGGCAGCTTTTTCAGTTTTTTAATTCATACGCAATTGGTGCGACTTCTTGGAAGGGGGATCAGCCTGTCGCAAGGCAACTACCTACACACAGAACAACACAAACACAGAATAAACGCATACACACACCAAATATCGGTGCCTTCAGTGGAATTCGAACCCACGATCCCAGCGTCCCTGCGAGCGAAAACAGTTCATGCCTTAGACCGCACGTCTACTGTGACCGGAAAATAGCCATAGATATGCTAAGCATAACTCCGAATTATTTTATTATATTAATCCTTTGCTCTTGATAGATCATCGTTAAATGATCTAGGAATGGCACATGAAGAGCAGCTGCGGTGTTTCCTCCATTTCCTTCATGATATATCTCCTAACATTTACGATTGTTGTAATTGCATATGTGTATGTATCTTGTATCACGTATCTCCTAGGTGACAGGGGTCGTTTTATAGAACAATACCAGGAGGTGAGGGGACTACTAAACCTCAGCATAATTCACATGAACAATGACATATCCCATAAGGTATGCTGTGAAATATACAGATCCCAAGCGAGTCCATATGTACACAATGCCAATGCTTTTCAACCTGTGGTTCGGAGACAGGGCGGAGCATTTAGAAGTGAGAACGTATATTCAGCATTGCTTCACATGTTAAATTCAATGCCCACTAGCATGTCCATAAGCAGTAATATATGCTTTCGGAAAGTGACCATATTTTGCTGTCTCAGATTCGAGACTCGCTTAACTTGGAGGGCCAGGTTAACGCATTTATATCCCCCAGGAACAGGGTGGCCCTGTTACAGACCTACGTATTGTGTTCCTTTTACTTCACCTCCTACGACTCACCGGGCCATGGTGAAGGTATTCGAGTCTACCTCTACATACTCTCTCCTTCTATAGTACACGGACCGTATAGAAAACAACACCATAAACAGTTATTCTCTTGTTGCATGTAATCATTGCCACAAAAACGCATCCATCGAGCCGTTGCTTAGCACAGACACGCGGGGATACGCATACAGAAACAGACTTATGGGATTTATGAAGTGTGCCGTTGAGATGGGCTTAGGCTTCGTGATATACATACCGAGTTTCATGAAGATTGGTTCAGCCATACGAAAGTTATTGGGGGGGGGCGAGGATTCACAGACATACAGAGAGCATGAAGATCGTACAAGCCTATTTCAGGAAAGTAGGCAAAAAATTAACCCTTGGACATTATTAAATAAACTTTGAATTTACATGATATTTTCAATCAGTAAAATTGTTTCGAAGAATGTCTATAAACGATGGAAATATTTTATCTGCCAGGAATAACGGTGAGCTGCTGCCTGCCTTCCGAAGGAATATGACAGATTCTTCGGGAGAATATTGTGCCACCTAAAGTTGCAATATACATCAACGAACTGTGTTATTTTCAGCAAGTTGGAAATATTCTGAGAGATTCAGTGAGATTCCTCTGTCGTTCCAAGCAAAGGGGGTGGTTTTACCTCGATTTGGTCAGTCACTCTTCCTTCGATATCCTTTTCAGTTCAATGTTCATCATTCATCCGACGTTGAGACGCTGACAAATTAACAAATTAACAAACCACAATGAGACGTCACAACGATATAAGTCACTTCTGAAACCGCTGCTAAATATCTCCTTTCAATATGAGGATACAATGTTACTGAAAACGGTCTGCGGTTGAAGAGAAATCTGAAATTAATAAGGGGATAACTCTTAGACAGTTTCTTTACTGGTTCCAGTATTTAAATTTACTGTAAATAATGTCGTCTTCTGGGATGTGGCGCCGTGTAGATATTGTGTAAACCGATGTTTCGGAGGAGCGTATCGCCTCCATCTTCAGAGTATAAAAATCCGCGAGGGAGGAACCAGCATCAGCAGCTCAATAACAATTTCCTTAAATCAGAGTATATTATAAGCAGCCATTGCCCCGAAACTTTTGAGAATAAGACCTAAGTTAACATTTTTTTTTTACTGAGAATGACTTCAAGGATAACTTCCGAAGCTATGATATAAAGCCATCCTGCATATAAGGGCTTCAGAAACGCCGACCAGAATCACTAAATTTGAAGATGGCAACACCAATACCTTTCGAATAATGTTAAAACTTAAATATTCTACTAGGGTTATTCCCGAAATCAGAAAATATAGATTAAGCTCCAGCGGCGAAGTATTTTTTGGGGGGGGGAGGGAATGAGATGATGTGGGACTGTAACATGAAGACAAATGAAGAAAGCAGTCTTCTGGGATGTGGCATGTACACGGTGCCACATCCCAGAAGACTGCTTTCTTCATAGTCGCCGCCGTGAAAGCCTCAAATCTTACATGAAGACAAATGTTTTGGAGGCACTTTGCGGAATAAAGATACCTGCAATGGTAAGACCGTGATGGGAGCATGACCTCAAAATTCGATCCCGTTGCTATTAAGCGTTGATGCTGGTGATAATGAAACCTAACGTTCAGTGAATGACCATTATATTCACGTTTCAGCATCTACAGGGTCCAGCTGTGGCTCGCTGCCTCGTTAGCTTTGAAGCTATTAGAGATGACAACGGAGAGAGCTTGTTATCTAGAGATGGGCTGTCCTCTGGGGATGGGGCCAAGTTATTTTATCGTTAACAGTCAATATACTTTCTACTTGTTCTCTCCTAAGCGTCTTTTTTATCTTTCTCTTCAGTCTACTAAGCAAGAAGACACCAGAGATATTTCCAGAGAGAGAAAAAAAGAAAAAGCTTAATTTCATTACAGAAAGCGTGCTTTACTGTTCAGTGTTACGCTTGATTTATACTTGTGTTTTCCTTAAAATAGAAGAGCTACACTTGTAAACATCTTGGTGCCCCGCAATAAAACCCCGTAACTTTCTTGGCTTCATTATGCTCTCTTCATTCTCAAAAAGAGCTAAAGGAAATAGAAGATAAAATTATATTAAAAGTGAAGTCCAAAATATTGGAAGATGAGATTTCTGCAAACTTTGCTAGATATTCGAGATTTTAATTTCCTCATTGCTGAGAGGACTGCTGTTTTCTAGAAAATGATACCGTGTAGTCTGGTATAACGTTCATGACATTTCGAAGGAATGTGCGGCTTTCCATCTCCCATTTAGAGGAACATAATGTAACGTGTCTGGTGTCCAGAAGAGACGCTTCTATGGAAACACTAGAATAGACCGTTGCATAGGAAACAACAATTGCTCTATTGTAGTTCTAACAGGAATCTCCACGGTTACGAGAATATGCGAAGGTTCCCACAGAGACAACGCGATAACAATGGGTTATTGCGTAGGAAACGCGGAGCCAACAAAGCGACGTTTCCACTGTTATAACAAAGGGTTCGTTGCCTAACAGCGGGCAAGGTTACAAATAGCCCAGCTTCGACGAGAAGCCTTCAGTCTTCATAGAGCCAGCTAAGAAGCCAGCCGTCATCAAGCCTTCGGAGAAGTTAGCCTTTATCCAGCCTTCGAAGTAAAGTGTCGTGGAACATCCGCCGCAGAAAACAGTTGAGGGGTTACAGTGAACAGTAATTGTACTTGTGATTGTGTAAGGGGAAGAACAATAAAGGTTCTACTTAATTTGAGGCCTACGTGAATCTATCTGTAGCGTGACACACGAAACACGTTACAATATATTCACTCACTCACTTAATCATGGAGCTGAGCCCTTCTTGAGAAGCTGCCAGTTGTGCAGCTACTCAAGTACTTCCCAGTATTTTATGGAACCCGAAAGTTCATTACCATTTTCACAAGAGCCCTTCATCGGTCCCTATCCTGAACCAGATCAATCCAATTCAGACCATTCCATCCTATCTCTCTAACATCCCTTTTTATATTGTCCACCCACCTACGTCTTGGTCTTCCCAGTGGTCTCATTCCTTCTGACTTTCCCACCAATATCCCATATGCATTCCTTCTCTCCCCATTCGTGTTGCATGTCCTGCCCATCTCATCCTCCTTGATTTGATCATTCTAATTATACTTGGAGAAGCGTAAAATTTACTAGGAACATATATTACAAAACTAAATTAAGCTTCAGTCTTTCAGGCCTATTTATATTAACAATTATCAATGCAAGCAGGAGTACAGGCATGAGATTACGATTAAACTTTCCAGACGTTAT
Source organism: Cryptotermes secundus (assembly GCF_002891405.2). Classification (NCBI taxonomy): domain Eukaryota; kingdom Metazoa; phylum Arthropoda; class Insecta; order Blattodea; family Kalotermitidae; genus Cryptotermes; species Cryptotermes secundus. Next base: position 386,515 of record NW_019724786.1, on the reverse strand, counting down.
CTCTGAAGTTGAATAGCACCAAATGAATTGGGTACAACGCACATTTGACATGAAGTCAAATAGGATATCATAAAACGATGGGATATTGGCTATTGGGAAGAAGGAACCTGGTAACCCGAAGAGAGGATACAGAAGCCAGACACCAACCGAATTGGGAAAGTGGCAGTTAAGCGTAACCCGAACAGTCTGTAATGACTGACAATGATCATTCATTTCGATTATTTTCACAACCGTGCTTTAGTATAGAGATTATACGTGTAACGTCGCATAGTAGGATGATCGAAGAATGGTGAATTGAAAAGGACTTAGAAGGAAGCGGTCATGGCCTAAGCGAAGTACTGTCCCGGAATTTTCCTGAAGGGAATAAGTAAAACCACGAAAAACCTCAGGTTAGCCAGTCACCCGGTGGAGATTCGAGCTCAAAATGTCGCAAATAGAAGCCAGAATTGTTAGCAGTTTGTTAAATTTGATGATGATGATAAAGATAATGATGACAATGATCGTCCGTCTGATAGTGATGAAAGAGAACATTCCTTCTGACAGGGACTGCTTTTGACTCTCATTCAGACAATAATCAATTCCAGTTCCGTTGCAGACCGGCTGTCCGGCTGTCATAATTAAAGTGATTTACGTTTCCTCCGTTCGAAGGCTTCAGCCCTTTCTGGAGAATATAAGGATTATTCCGTGATTTTAGTCCGCAAACAAACTATACCGACCGAGCGACTGCCGCTTGTCGGCGAATATAAGGATAGTGCCTTAAAATATTTCATTAAATTACTGAACATGTATATATATACACCTATGCCTCAAGTCATATGTAACAATATATGGCATAAAGCCGGTCACGGTAGCCGAGCGGTCTAAGGCATGCACTGTCTTCGCTCGCTCTGGATGTTTAGCCATGGATGTTTAGTTTGTGTGTGTGTGCGTTTTTCTGTGTTTGTGTACAGGTAGAGGCCTTGCGACGAGCTGATCACCCGCCCAAGGAGTCCTACCGAATGTGTAAGATCTAGAAAAACCGAAGTGAACGGAGAAGTTCATGGAGGCAGGCCTATGTCCACTGGGGCTGTAGTGCGAAGAAAAAAGAAATATGACATAAAGCAATTCACTGAACGTGGTAATTTCTTACGTGAGCCCTTCTGATATAGAACCAAAAATATTTTGTTTTCAACTGGGTCTCTTTCCATTTCCGACAGGAGTATCTGTTCCATCTCAGGTGACTGCATTCACCTGCTCACGCTGGTTCCTCGCTCGCGGATTTTTTCTTTTTTTCTTCTACCCTGAAGATAGAGGCGATACGTTCCTCCGAAACTTCAGTTTACACAATATCTACACACCGCTACATCACAAAAGACGGCATTGTTCATAGATACCGCCGCGAAAACCTCAAATCTCACATGTATTCGGTAAACACAGATTTCCACTTAATTCAAATTCAATTTCAGGTATGTCCCATTTTTCTCTGGTAAACAGCATCAAAGTTCAGATAAGAGACTGTTATTTTAGCACAAGGAAAAAATCCCTGCTCGACTTACATAGCGTGTTAGAAAGAGAGAAGACTTTCGGCCTAACAAGAATGACCTTTTTCCAGAGTTATGGTCTCCTTTTACGATTATGCCCGTTTCCCTGGGCTTTATGACAAACATTTTGAGTTATGAGTTCAAGAAGCGTCCGAGACTGTGTGTGTGACTCACGTGTCAAGCAACTCATGAGAGTCGTTAGCGTGTTGCTCTGTGATAAGCCACGTTAAAGGTGTAGGCTATTTCTTGCATGATAGCCCGTTTTATTTCTTTTAATTTTAGCCACGAGGAGCAAAGTTTTACCAGTGCGCGATTATTCAGGTTGTCTGTGTTGCTTCCTCCTGACAGAGGTTTTCAGTACAAATGAATCTCAGCAGAAGAAACATGTCACTCTGGTAGAATGCAATGAACCCAGTATGCAAGAATTATTTATTACAAGAACTGGTTAGCAGAGTGTTAAAGAATTCTGGGGGCGCATTGCTCGAATCTCCATAGATTATTCTGAGACTTGTCGTGATTCCCTGACGTCATAAAAATCCGTGGCTTGAGTCCGCAAGCGAACTATACCGACTGAGCGACCGCCGCTTGTCTGCGAAGTTAGTGCCGAATTTAGCGGATAGAGTGTGTCGCGTGGTCAGCGCAACGAATCCTCACGGCAGTTAAATTCGGGTTTCTATTTCCTTCGGTCGCTATTTCCTTGAAATACCTCCTCAATTATCCTCATGAGGCAGAGTGGACCCCGTTCCAGACCCACTACTTTTCAGAAAGTCTGGTAGCGCCGGGAATCGAACCCGGACCTCTAGATCTGTAGGCAGGAACTCTGATCACCAGACCACAGAGACGGTCATCCTGAGCCCATTCAGTAAAATTCTTTGAAAATACCATGAAATAGGTGACAGAGGCTTTCTTAAATACCCGTATGCCTTCCTATTCATTATTACAAATATTTTAAACATATTTTTCAGCGCTACATAATTTCGGGAAGTGATAGAGCACCGTAAAAATAGCATAAAAAGCAATGATCTGACATTCTCTCTGCGGTTATCTATTCTCGAAATTCTCTGTATTGTTTATCATGAACCTGTCAATTCACTTCCGTCTATTGACGAGGTAAGGAATGCTTGGTGCTTTAGCTTCCAAGAGGCAATGATTAGGAACGGGGCTACTTCACTTTCTATTCTTCATTCCACATTCTTTAACTTATCTATAAACTTTCTACACAAAGTCACAATTTGTAATCTCCCTACAGTCTCTCTACAGCCTGATATATACAGAAAGAAGAAATAAAGGCACGAAAGTTCGTTTTAAATATTTATACAAGCCTGTGTCACACCTGAACAAACTCTGTCCACAGTAGGAACACAAGACGAATTCTCACATTAGGGCATTCTGTCCCAGGGGATACTGCGTCGGTTTATAGTAGCACACTCGACTTCTCGTCTCCTGCATGGCTTGGCACGACGCCTTGAGACGGCGTGAGGTCGTCACGTTTTGAGCTTTTCTATCCACACCATTCGAAAAGTTTCAGGCGGGGAGGGGGGGCGACGTGATAACACATAATACATCCTACAGCCGTAGAGAAAGAGAAGGAAGTCGATAGAGGATTCAGGGTGGATTGATGTCGGTTGGGAGGAAAGGGGCACAGAATGGTGGCGCCTGGCGTCTGCTTCAAGGGGTCGGGATAACGAGCAGCTAATCATGGCCTTGAGAGGCAGCTGACGGGAATTAGGATGTTTTCTCAGAAACAGGAATAAGGATTTATTTTTAAATGAAGAATATAAGACTAAAGAAAAGAATCTTAGGAAACTAGTTTAGATTAGCACCTCAACAATCCGTTTCATTTTTATCCCTCCAGGTTTTAGAGTCAGAAATTGAAGAAAATATTGCAGTATCTGGCCAACGATATTCTCCGATAAGACACAATTATTGCTTCAGATAAAACTGCAGGATTGTAGGTAATAAACTTTTCAAAACTCCTCGAATAAGAAGCGGGATATAATTTTACACAATTCTTACCTGAGAATGTCAGATTTCCCAAGTGATGAGAATCACTTACGTCGGTTACATAACAAACCAACACTTATTCACGGTACTACGTGTAGACTGCGTGATACATGCGCCTTTGCGTAAGGTTATTTTCTGTTGTGTTGTGTTAGGTTAGGTTAGGTTACTTCATGTTCTTTTTTAACCTATTCCGCTTTATGTGCGCTGAGCTGTTATGCTAAATATCCTGTGTCACCTAACATTAATGCATACTCTTCCATTCTAATATTTGTGTTTGTAATTCATGTTTCTGTTGTATGAGAATAACAGCTTAAATTTAAAAGTTTATAATGAGGCATATTTTATCAATGCCTCATCAGGAAGAAACATAGGACAAGTATTCCACTATTTTTTATTGCTACTGGGGTGGGACTAAGTCCCTTGTACTGCGGCCACTTCTGGCCTATTGTGTACCAGCCCCAGATGATAGGTGAGGGTGATTGTGGAGCAATTTGCGGAATGAAGATTGGCAGGGGAAACCGAAGTACTCGGAGAAAACCTGCCCCAGCGCCACTTTGTTCACCACAAATCCCACTTGACCAGTCGCGGGATCGAACCCGGGCCGCCGCGGTGGAAAACCAGCGACTAACAGCTTGAGGTATGGCGCGGCCTCGTATTCCATTAGATCGCATATGATATCATGTACAATAAAATTTTAAGGGAATGATTAATGTCGGGAAAATGTCCGTGCTTCTTAGTTGATTTAGTCGTCCCTTCTGGGTATGGCGCGTTTTTCGCTTTATGGTCCAACTGTCAGTCACATTCAAAATGTTCCTGCAGCCCATATTTTATTCGGAGAAGTAACAAAATTTGAAAATTTCGATGTCTTTTCAATATTTTTAAAGCATTAATTGAAATCCTTCCTTTCCTAGTCGTTCGGCGCCATGACTGCTGTTGTGCAACGTTCGGTAAACATAGCCTCAACTGTTGAAGAGGGTTTACAAAACGTTGCATAGCAGCGGTCACGGCACCGTAGTTCTATTGATGTCTTGCGTATATTCGGTCGCGAGTTTTTTAACGGTCAGCTACCTAGGAACGCTCTGTCCATCCACGTTACATTGCTCCCTCCTTAAGGCTCTTAGTCCCGAATAGCCTGTCGGTGCATCACCGCCTCTTCCTTCTGAGGTTTCTGCTTGTGATGTCACTTTCCTGTGGCACGGTTCCTCCGCGGTGATCACTCTCCAACGGCTACAACATATAGATTTCTTTCATAAAATATGTGATGTGCAAAAAGAATTGAATTGTTCGCTTGAAATGCGGTTTAGAGTTGTTACTAGTAGTTCTCCTTATTCGAAGATCCATGATTCAAGTGTCAGATATCTTGGTTTAGGACGCGCCATGGCTCAAGCGGTTAGTCGCTGGCTTTCCACCGCGGCGGCCCGGATTCGATCCCGGGTCTGGTCAAGTGGGATTTGTGGTGGACAAAATGGCGCTGAGGCAGGTTTTCTCCGAGTACTCCGGTTTCCCCTGCCAATGTTCATTCTATCAATTGCTCCACAATCACCCTCACCTATCATCTATGGCTGGTACAATAGGTCAGAAGTGGCCGCAGTACAAGTGACTTAGTCCCACCCCACTAGCATTAAAAATTATCTTGGTTTAGGGTTTTCTTAATTTTCTGCATACCACTCTGTCAAATTCTAGGACATTCTCTCAAATAAACCAGTAACCACTTCCTTTCATATCTTTCTCATTTCATTATTCAGCCAACAATTCGAGGCTACACGCACGTAGACTGATAGACTGATACTGAAAGTGAAGACAGATAATCAAGTGCGTTGAGTGACGCGATGGACTTGGGAGATTTGAATTTTGACCGAAATCTTTCATGCTGTAACCCGCGAGAAATACCTATTCATATGCGTGGGACTACTTTCTTTAATTTGCTGCAAGACCAGAAGCGGGAGGTTGAGCTGTTTACTCAAAGCCGTGACCGAAAGCGGCGCGACGGCGCCATCTGATCTGGAGGTCTGCAGGTTGCGAAAGGGAGCACTGGGTGGAAGCGGTCATTGATTATTTTAGGATTACTTGGCGAGGGTTTTCTTGAACCTCATTTGCTCAGACGTCATTTATGGGCATTATATTATTAACTGGAAACTTATTTAGTGCTGCATTACATTAGGCGATGATCATGTATTACGAAATACGTATATATATATACGTATTTACAAACAAGATCGTATTAATTTTTGAATATAATAAAAAATTTGTGAATATATGCCTTTTAGCCGCATAAATTCAAACAAACATGTATTGTATGCACAATACAAAGTAATATTTTGGACTCGAAATTAACTTTTTTCTCACTGCATAATATTACTGACGAGCTACATGTGTCTGTCTGTCCATGTACCTTACTATCTGATATTACAAGTTTGAAGGTTAAAATTATTGGCGATAACTAACCGACATGCAGGAAAGTAAATGCTACCTTGGGAGATAAAATATATCTCAGCACTTTCTAACACCCTCTAAAGAACAATAAAACATGATAGACATGTAAATTATAGGGTCAGTAAAATATTGGTATCATTGAGCATACGGTTTTAACAATGGGCGTGAAGACAATACCTTTAAAGTATTAAATATTTATTACGATACTGCAAAGAAAATATGGATTTTGTCATTGTACTTGCATTTTCACCAAATAATTTACTGTGAGGATTGTATTATTCTAAAGTGAATTGTGTGAAATGACTGTTAGTCCCATATAATTATAACCAATGGTATAAAGGTAAAGTTGTCCCTATGCTTAACTAATTAAGCACTGTGCCATGAAGGCGTATAGGGGAGTGGATGTACATATCCACATTTTCTTAACTTCAGCATTAGCTGGAGATGAGTTATCAGTTTCACGGCCCTGCCACTTTACCCCCGGGGAAAGAGCCCCCTGTACCCATTGGACAGTAGGTTGGGTGGACTGTAGAGCCGGTCTGGACGACGTGGAGAAGAGAAAATTCTTCACCCTAGCGGTACTCGAATTCCTACCCCTCAATCGTCCAGCCCGTAGCCAGTCGCTATACCGACTACGCTATCCCGGCTGTCATATTTATAACTAATTACAATAAGAGCGTTTAAATATAATTAAAGTGTAGTTCTTACATGTTCTATATTTTCCGACACACTCAGTCACTTCTGTCATTCTTATAGCAAGAGATATTCTTGTACATCAATCGGAATAGCAAAGCTTACAATCCACTCTCTGGTACCTTACACAGGCAAAAGGAGAGTGCTTTAGACCTTCATAATTAGTCTTCCTGTTTACTCTAAATAACAAGACAAATTCCTTCTGACTGAAGAAATGCCTTTGTCGACAATGTCATATTTTGTAAGTTTTGAGGTTTTCACGGCGATGACTATGAAGAAAGTCGTCTTCTGGGTTTAGGCGCCGTGTAGTCTTCGTTTCTACCGTTTCTACCGTTTCTACCGTGTATTCTACCGCAACTTCCTAGTGCTATTGACCTCAAGTTTCCTGGATTCACTGGCCGATCCCCCCTCCCTCCCTTAGCACACAACACGATATATGGCCTTAATCGCTGTTCACTGCTCCTATTGGTCCGTTCTCCCTAACCACCCCCCCTGCCTACTTCTTATATAAGCAGCGCCTTTCACTTCCTATCACTACAGCTACTGCTCTCTGCATTCCAAGCCATTCAACTGCTCTGAAGATGGAAGCGATACGTTCCTCCGAAAAGTCGGCCTAAAAGAAGAAAGACGGAGCCTAAACCCAGAAGACGACTTTCTTCAATGTCATATTTTGATGACGCAGGATCACTGAGAAGAATAAATTCCCTGCAATGGTGCCCCATGCAGGGAACTTGTTCATCGATGAATTATTTGACTGAAGCTGTCACTCAAAGTAAAAATTAGAAACTCTATTGATCTTCATCAACTAAATACGCAGATGAATTTTTTATTGCCGCAAGCTTTCAGGACGGCGTTTTTTCCAAATATGACCCAATTCGTGTTTTGATCTTATAGAGACAAACGCACGAACAGGATAAGCGAATGAAGAAAGCAGTCTTCTGGAATGTGGCACAGCTTAGATGTGGTGTTAACCGACGTTTCGGAGGAAAGTATCGCCTCCATCTTCAGGGTAGAAGGAAAAATAAAAAATCCGCAAGCGAAAAGCCCGTGAGAACCGGTACAAGCCATCTGCTTGTACGTACCGATACGTATATAATTTAAAGCACTGAATTATTTGGCATAATTCAATTTCAATCAGATTTACTTATTTGTGTTTCGTTTCAAGAAAGGCATTCTGTAATTTCACCCTTAAACTAACTATCTTACTAACTGTAGGGAGTAAAGTCCTCTTTTCGAAGCTGAAATCGCTGAGCTAATCAAGGAATTCATCATTCCTTCCTCTCCGAAGATTCATTTTATTATCGCAAGAACCAAGAAATGGTTCCAGTGAGCCTAATCTAATCCCTCATATTACGTCTCTTTGAGATACATTTTCGTGTTGCCCAACCTTCCACATCCAAAGTGGTCTCTCCTCTTCTGGTTCTTCTGCCAAATTTTTGTACGTATTTCTTATCCATTCCATGTTTGTTACACGTTCCAGCCTGTTTCATCTTCCTTGATTTAATCAACGTTAATAATATTTCATTACGAGCTCCTAATAATGCATTTTTCTCCACTGTTACCTTCCCCTCCCGCATATAATTCTGTAGCTCTCTCGTATATCGCCACTTGCTCCGAATTCCCCGTGTGATATTTTTAAACGTACTCGCATTATGGCCGCGCCATATCTCAAGCGGTTAGTCGCTAGCTTTCCAAAGCCGCGGCCCGGGTTCGAGCCCGGGTCTGGTCAAGTGACATTTGTGGTGGACAAAGTGGCGCTGGGGCGCAATGTAACCGAGTACTTCGGTTTCCCCTTCCAATTTTCATTCCACCAAATTCTCCATCATCATAATCACCCGGGGCAGGTACAATAGGCCAATCAGTGGCCACCGTGCCGAGTGGGCCCAGTTGGACTCCACCCCCAACTAAGTGAATTTAAACATAAAAAAAAATGAATTACGTTTCAAGTCTCCTCTAATTTGAATTTATCAAAGACCATGAATTTTAACTTTGAAGTTTTCTTCAGTATGTGTGAAGAGATTCTAACGATAAAGAAATTTCTTTCTAAGTTCTCACAGAATGGTTAGATAAGGAAGGTTCCGACAGTGAATGGCATGTTACCTGAATTTAGAAATCTACTGAATTTTTACGATATATGACCAATTTCAAAACAAAGCTAACAATATTTCAGTTTAAGAAAATTATTATTACATACAAACGCAACAGCTACGGTAGCCAATTACAGATCTAGCACAAAGATGAAGGAAATAATTCATGTATGTAGAATAAATGCATAAAGGGATACATTCTGCTATGTATTACTTGAAAGATAAGCATAATTTAATAACAACACCGAGTACAATGAAATATGACAACTACCTCATTACTTACTTACGTACTCATGGAGCTGAGCCCTACTTAAGGATCTGCCAATTCTGCAGCTACTCAAGAATTTCCCAGCATTTTATGGAACCCAAAAGTTAATTACCGTGTTCACAAGAGCCCTCCACTGATCCGTATCCTGAGACAGATCAATCCAATCCATCCCATCCCATCCCATCCTACCTCTCTAAGATCCATTTTAATATTGTCGACCCACCTACGCCTTGGTCTTTCCAGTGGTATTTTCCTTCTGACTTTCCCACCAATATCCTATATATGCATTCCTCTTCTATCCCATTCGTACTACATGCCCCGCCCACCTTACCCTCAGGCAATTACCTCATAGCCACACTAATCACAAGATTTAAATTAAACAAATGATTTATTATTATATACATAATTTGCTGCTAAGACGAAGCGAATAGAAAGACCTTTTTTAAGTGGAGCTAAATATACACTAGGTACAGTCTATTAATGTCCACATGTGGCCGCTACCTGGGGATACCCGGGCTGCTACAACACATCATAGTACCTATTAATACTACTATCTCCTCTACGAAGGAAAAAGCCCAGTAATTCTCTTTCATTAATCGACACCAAACGCTTCCTATAGGGATATCTGGGACCAACTCTCGGCAGCTGTGGGGCCCTTCGGGGTCCCATATAAGCACGTTATGACGAATGATAAATCGTAGCCCCATCAGAAAACAAGGAAGCCGGGATCTACGTCGTACCGAACAGCACGCCAATAGTGACTGGCGTTCAGTCGATGCTGCTATTAATACTACTATCGCCTCTACGAAGGAAAAAGCCCAGTAATTCTCTTTCATTAATCGACACCAAACGCTTCCTATAGGGATATCTGGGACCAACTCTCGGCAGCTGTGGGGCCCTTCGGGGTCCCATATAAGCACGTTATGACGAATGATAAATCGTAGCCCCATCAGAAAACAAGGAAGCCGGGATCTACGTCGTACCGAACAGCACGCCAATAGTGACTGGCGTTCAGTCGATGCTGCTTGTCATGCGGCTTCAGCGCCTGCGCATTCCGCACCTCGTGCACAACTCTGTGCATTGTCGCAGGTGATAAATTTAGTTTTATGGACTCTTGAAAGGTAGGCATATTCGGGCTTCTGTGGAACATAAGGCAGATTTGCTGGACTTTCCAGTCGAGCCCACCCTCACGGGTACCTCCACGGTGGTTGTGTATAATCCCTGTCAGTGAAAAGTGACAAACAAGGTGATGGCGCTTGCCTTATTCGGCGCATCACCTCCTCTGCACCGTGTTAGCGGATATAGTTTCTGCATAGAAACTGCTCTTACCGCTGAGAAGACGCCATTTTCTTCACAGGCAGGAAGTTCGAAGTCACGTAATGATATTCTTTTGCGTTTACTTTCTCATTCCGTAAATGAAATATCTTTAGTTACTGTAGGTTTTCCAAAATGATGGGTGTGAAATAGGGGCAAATTGACAGTGACACCGTCTATATTAAGAGTTATAAAAACGTTAGTTAATTAGAGTTATAAAATTATCCCTGTAACAGGCCGTGAAGACCCACAGAGTAATGAGACGTCGAGGCTCCCACATTTCATAGACAGTCGGCTCACAGATGGCAGTAAGGCTTTCAGCCTTACGCGCCGTCCGTCCTTTACCCCTCCCCCCCCCCCAGGAAAATTCCTGGTACTTATTTCTGTTAGAGGCTGAGCCGACATCAGGGCCATAGTGCGGATGAATTAGGTAAATTGAAAGAAATCCAAATACCTCATCGGGATTCGAAACCGCGAACTTTCGGCTCGTGGCACAGTGTCTCAACCAAGTATGCTACCGCATTCCCCCTTTATCAGCTCGTTAGATGAGATTAATCTGCTGTACTAGAAGCTGCAAGTGACGCGTCTTAAAGATTAACTGACATCATAAATATAATTAAACTAATAACAATTTTACCACTTCTGAAATTCTAAAGTTAATGACAAATGAGGCTGTTAATTTCAGTAAGTATAATTCGATGTTATACTGCAGATACAGGATGAATTAAAACGTTTTAAATATGAGTTTCAACTTGCAGTGGGGCCAATATTTCATTCAAAATTAGTCTAATGTGCAAACCGAGTGCTGTATTCATATTTCGAAATCAAAAATGGACATGAATACACGTGGCTATTTAATCCCGGTTCTATCATGATAAGGGGCCGCCGAAATGTTATTTGGCTGTAGTATTCATATTGCTTCAACAATTATAACAAATATTTATTGGCTGATCGTTCCGCTGTGACCACTAATTCCACACTTCTGGTGAAACCATTCTCCAAATGTAACTTCAATATCACCACGCACAAAATATCCGGTACTTAACAGTTATTCCCGTCACCCCCAAACCGTGCCTAACTGCCCATCTCTGTACTCTTCATCAGACCCTAGAACATATGTATTTGAGGTGGACATCCTTCATCGTTCTGATACGGCCATTATATTACCGCAATTACACAACCAAGCAAGCGTGAGAACCTTCCTTTGAAGGAGACCCCCATAGAACTGGCATTGCGTTAGGTACAAACTGCACTGACAGATTTTTCCAACAGTGCTTAATCTCGTTTTGATAGCCATGTCTGTGAATTCCCCTTTGCACTACGCTGATTTTCTTGTGGATTATGTTTAGGGACATTGACAATTCGTGAACAAATGTATGTATTTAAAACATCTTTAGTTATTCTATTCATTTCAAAGGGGGGGGGGCACGCGGTAGCGTGCACTATGCTACAAGATGGGAGGTCGCGGATTCGAGTCCCGATGAAGTGGATTCCTCAATTTTCCCAATATTTCCAGCGGCACTATGGCCCTGGAATCGACTCTAATAGAAATGAGTACCAGGAATCGTCCTGGGGGGTGAAGGGCGGGCGGTGCGTATGGCTGACAACCTCACCATGTGAGCAGATTATCTAAAGAAAATNATATATATATATATATATATTCCAATTATTGCACTTAAACTGAAACCAAACTCATTAAACGTTTTGTACATTATAAGGAAAATATGAATTTCAGTGAAATGTATGAAATTGTTTAATTGATTTAATTACATTGGAAAAAAAATTAAAAATCTGCTCATCTTAAGAACAACTTTCTATATTTTCTTTTATTTTCTCCATCCTGTTGTGGTATCATGTTTCAGAGTTATACCTGATGACGATTTTGATAGATAGAAACATGTAGTGGGATGACAAAAATTAAACCGAATATTAAGAACACTGAAATATCAGCTTATATTCAGTTGTGTTGACGGCACCTAAGTACACCTTCCTATATTCTCTCTCGCGTCTTCTATCAGAAGTGTGTAAGCTAGAGCTATGCGAAGTGGCACACTGTACTTTCAATATACAACAGAATCTAACTGGAAGAATAATTCACAACAATGCTCTAATTAAATCCATTGTCAGAATTTTCAAATAGTTTTTCAACAAATACAGTACACCAGCAACTATTTCACCGTCCTATCAGTGTGTAATTTGAATCAATCCACATAACCGTGACATCGATGTCGTCTGAAACATAACCTCTGCCTCCACAATCTCTTGTAAGTAAAAGTAAAGCTACCCCTGTAACGGCCGTGAAAGCGCATAGGGTTGTGAGACGTTGAGGCTCCCACATTATCTAGACAAGCGGCTCAAAGATGGAGGTAAAGTTGTCAGCCTTACGCGCCGGCCGCGCTTTACTCCCCAGGAAAATTATTTAATTAATTCCTGGTACTCATTTCTGTTAGAGGCTGAGTAAACGTCAGGGTCTAGTGCGGCTGGAAGGATTAGGTCAATTGAAAAAAGATCCAATGGCCTCATCGGGACTTGAACCTGCGACCTTCCGACTTGTAGCATAGCCCTTCAACCAACTACGCTACCGCGTGCCCCTTTCTTTACGAGATAAAAAGTAAAAAAGTAAAGATATCCCTGTAACAGGCAGTGAAGACCCATAGGGTTGTGAGATGTTGAGGGTCCCACATTATCTAGGCAATCGGCTCAAAGATGGCGGTAAGCTAGTCCGCCTTACGCGCCGGCCGCGCTTTACTCCCCAGGAAGATTTTGTAATTAATTCCTGGTACTCATTTCTGTTAAAGGTTGAGTCGACCACAGTGCAGCTGGAAGGATTAGGTGAATTGAAAAAAATCCAATTACCTCATCGGGACTTGAATCCGCGACCTTCCGACTTGTAGCGTAGCCCCTCAGCCAACTACGCTACCACGTGCCTGACGAGAAACTGCTTGAAATGAGCATATCATGAAAAATATAACATTAACAAATACTCTGAAGAGGAGCAAGGACCTCTATATAAAAACTATTCTGGCTTCTTTGTATGGAGATTTAGTAACAACAACTTTTTAGGAGCGCATGCATTTGTTTTGCAATTTACGCATCATTTATAACGCCGTGCTGGTGCTGCAAATGCTCCAACAGTGCAGTAACACAGGAAGTATAAGCAGAGAATTGCTGGCGTTACGTACCAAAGCGTACAGATGAGAACCCATTTTCATTTAACTGGCAATTTTAATCATGGCATGGGTACAAATATCAGGGTTATGCAACTGATTAGAATTAGGCCCATTTTTTATAATTTGAGGTTATCACAGCGGTGGTTATGGAGAGTTCTATCTTCTGGGATATAACGCTGTGTAGTCTATTTATTGTCAACAAACATTTCGGAGGAATATCTAGACACCAGTTTCAGGGTCGAAAAAAAGCCGAGAAAGAAACCGGTGTGAAAGCTGGAGGCAAACTGGCCATGTGGGATTTGAGGTGGACAATGTGTGTGTCTGGGGTAGATTTTCTCCGAGTACTTCGGTTTCTCCAACTTCATTCCACCAAATTCTCCATCAACATAATCCCCCGGGACATTGGCCTACAATAGACCACTCGGTGGCCTCCGTGCCGAGTCGACCCAGTTGGACTCCACCCCCCACTGAGCGAATAAAAAAAAAACAAAAACAGTCACTTGTAACATTCTACATGAAGCCAAATTATGAGGGCATCGGGTTGTTACGAAGGCGCATCACACAAAATACTGGCACACGAAATATAAACCAGAGGTCACTGAGTTCTCCTGCTACATTTGAAACTCTTTGGACGAGGCTGATATTTAACAGAACATGAATATGATACTGATTTCGTGCAGTGCTGCTAAGTTTTAAATAATATATCTGATATAAAATCAGTTAATATTAAAATCAATAAAGTAAGGGAAATGAAAATAAAATCGGGAAAACATACTTATTCCACTTAAGTATACCTAATTCTCCACTACTGATTTTCAAAGCGTGGTTCTCAATCTGAACAGAGAACTTGTTTTCGGATGCCGAGCCACAAATAAATGTAAGAAAACAAACTGCTCCATTATCTGCGACACTACTCGGGCTTCGTGGGGAAACAAACTCTGAACCAGGCTCGCATTCCCACATTCATTGTTAACACAACTTTGGTTCTATGTGGTTAGAAAATGTTCTTGGTTCGAGTTCACTTCCTGGGACACGTGAAGCTTTCTATCCATAGTCCCTGTCTGACATTCCATCTGGGAACAATTTGCGACAGAATACGCAACTAACTTCTTTGTAAGGACTGTATCTTGCGGAACTCACGGTTACGCTGTCGAGCTAAATATTCCTTTGTTATACCGAACTTTGCCGCGCCATAGCTCAAGCGGTTAGCCGCTGTCTTGCCACGGCGGCGGCCCGGGTTCGATCCCGGGTCTGGTCCAGTGGGATTTGAGGCCGACAAAGTGGCGCTGGGGCAGGTTTCTCCAAGTACTTCGGTTTCCCCTGCTAATCTTCATTCCACAAATTGCTCCACAATCACCCTCACCTGTCATCTGGGGCTGGTACAATGGGCCAGAAGTGGCCGCAGTTCAAGGGACTTAGTCCCACCCCACTAGCAATAAAAAAAATTATACCGAACTTGAAAATTCAGTGTGGAATTTGAGATTATCACGGCAATGGTTATGAAGAGTACTAACTTCTGTTATATAACGCCGTGTAGTCCGTTGAAAGTCAACCGACGTTTCGGAGGAACATATAGCCTCAATCTTCAGGGTTGATTAAGCAAAACAAGACAACAGCGTGAGAGTATGTGCTGTATTTCATACCCTTTGCTCCCTTAAGTTGCATGATGCTCGTATGTGGAGAGTACTCTACCTTTTTTATTCATTCACGCGAGCAATATATTCTGGCGTGTGAAAGTTGTTCATATTCCGCTTTGCAGTTCTCTCGATTTCTCCGTTACTTTATTTTTCTTAGTTAAAGACTTGTTCCTATGCCTAACCAATTGGGCACCTTACTATGAAGATACGTATGGGAGCAGAGGTATAGCTCCACCATTTTTGACATGGGCAGTAGTTGGAGATGAGTGCTCAGCTTCAGACTCGGGTCGCTTTACTCCCAGTTCTCATTGGACAGGAGGCTGGGTTGAAACCAGAACCATTCTGCATTACGTGGAAAAGGGAACAATTCTTGCCCCTTCAGGGACTTGAACTCCGACCTCTTGGCCGCCCAACACGTAGCCAGTTGCTACATCGCCTGCGCTATCCCAGCTCACCTACCTTCCTTGGTATCAGTAATAATTATGTGGAGGGCATTTGAGGGGAATATAGGGAAACTGAAATATGTAATCAATTTCTGTAATCCCAATTCACACTGATGCGTAATTTCTATCTGTCTCTTTAAGCGACCCGAATAAATGGTGAACAAAGGGCTCAATATGAGTTTCTCACATATTTTCGTGATATCGTTACAATATTATCGCATTAATAGCATCAAGGCAGTACGGATAATGCAATAAAATCCAGCAACAGGACGACATCGACTAGATACTTTAAAAGGAAAATATGGGAATTTTGAATATTCGCTTATTTCATAGTTATATATTTTACAGGGGATAAATCGCATTGCGTTGAATTAAGTGTTCCTGTTAAAGTGAACTATTCAGTGAAGTGCAGCCTTTCTTCATATGCTAACAGTCGCCGGAAATTTGAATGCATCTGTCATTTCTCCATGCGTGCTAAATTACTTGCCCATTCCAATTTTATTGATTTATTCAGCCTAATGATGTGCTAGAATTGTGCAAGAGGAAAGTTACCTAGAAGAGGGACGTGGTGAAGTCTCTTTGATTATATCATGGATATGAATATATTACACAAATTTGCAATATTTTTAAAGATACTCTAACCGAAAACTACATTTAACAATTCTGAACGGGTTTCCACTTTGAATACAGAGTTTTGAAGTACTATTTTGCTGCATTCAGTGACCATTTCCGAAAAGAATTTATTATTCGCGGATTCTACGTATATTTCAGCCTCCCCCCCCCCCCGGGTACACCGATCCTCTTCTGATGAGGTTATGAAATCGTGACAGCCGGTCCGTCCCTACTCGCATGCACCGCTGAAATTATCGACAACTGCCGGGAGCCGGTACACCCGGGCCCTGGGAACTCCGATGTGTCGGCAGCTAATTTTCTGCATATCAGCTGAGGCTACGTTCGGTGAATGAGCATAACCGAGGTCTAATATATGCATACTGAGCATCTGGACTTATCGTCCTGCCATTCCTGTTGAAATTCATTTATTCCTTTGTTTCGCTATTTACTGAGTATTTCTAAACACCACTAGTTATGTTGCATCAAATGGTGGAGTTGATGTGTAAATTATGAAGTGTAGAGATCTATAAGGAAGCGGTCGTGGCTCATTTATAGCCGTGGTAAAATATTACCTAGAGGGACTGAGGAAAGTTGTGTAAAACTTCAATCAGGGTTGGTGATATGGGATTTTAAATTTGAATCAGGGTCCTCTAGAAGAAGAAATCACAGTGTTATTCGCTTCAACGGAGAGTACTATATACATATATATACGTGAAGCATCTGTAATTCTGCGTAATGTGCTTCACTTTCAGAAGTTGTGCTTTCCTACCTGAATTTTAATAATATATTCAAACGTCTCGAATTATGACCAGAAGAAAAGAGGACAGGTTCTACGAAGAAGTAAAAAATGTATTCGATAAATTCCCTAAATACCATATGAAAATTTTGTTAGGAGATTTCAATGCCAAAGTAGGGAGGGAAGACATTTTCAAACCAACGATTGGGAATGAGAGTTTACACAAAATTAGTGATGATCATGGGCGGGATTTTGATGACATGTCATCTTTTTTCCCTTGTATCCTATGCGATGCTCTTAAATACGTGTTTCGTTACTGAAGACGCCGTTCAGATTGTTAATTGGTTTATTTTACAACCTACAGGTCTCGGCTACAATTAATTATAACAATGTTACGTGTTTCCACACTTTACAAACCCTACACACAAATCTCTTCATACTGTCCTCCGTAGTCTACACGTATTCACAGTACGGGAGCTATACAAGTCTCTCTGTCTCACACACTCCCAATTACACAATTACACACACGTCCGGTTCTTCTTACCGCGACTGCTGCTATACTCCAACTGTCTTCGAAGGCTGCTACACATTAAACTCTCAGCCGGACAGCGGGAAACGCCTCGCTTCCTTGTTGCCTAGTCGCCGTGTTTGCCGATAGCCTAGCAACGCAACGCTGTTGGGAGTTGTTTACGGCTACGCAGCAACTGCGGCATCCCGTGTTACGTAATGGGTACCGCTGTTTACTCGCTTTGCATAGCGACCAGCGTGCTTGGACTCGGCTCACTTCGGCTCCGCTCCGCACGTCACCGCTGGCGGGGGGAAGGGTGTCCTCCATAGCGCAACACGTCACACTATATAAATCTCGGATATGAGCTGCTGGTTACAGAAATATAAATTTTATAGGTATTTTTTTGACATTTTAAGTTTAACGTCATTTTTTTTTTCATTTTTGGGGTAATTTTTTGGACTTTTAAGGGCATTTCTTGTAATTTTTGGCCATTTTAGGGAATTTTTCTTCATATGTTTTCTGAAATGTGAATAACATGGAAGTGAAGTGTTCTTTCTTTTCTCCTTTAGGTAATTTTTCTGGAATTTTCGGTCATTTTATAGGTCATTTTTTGAATATTTTCAGGTCATCAACATCCGGGCCCTGCATATTACATTTTTGGGTCATATTTTAAGTAATTTTTCTGGATTTCTTCGGTCATTTTATAAGTCATTTTTTAAACGTTTTGAGGACATCAAAATCCGGGCCCTGGTGATGATAATGGAGTTAAGAGTAGCCGACTTTGCCACATCGAAAAATCTTATGGTCAAAGTACAATGTTCCCACATCGTAACTTTTATAAATTTACTTGGACGTCTACTAATGGGAAAACGCACAACCAAATTGACCGTATTTTGATAGACAGGAGACTTAATTCAAGTAGGCCTGATGTCCGATCATTCTGGGCAGCAGATTGAGATACTGAGTATTACATGGTGGTGGCAAAATTTATGGGAAACTGGCAGCGACAAAAAATTGCACAGAGTTTATATGGAGAGGTTCAATCTCAAGAAATTAAATGAGTTAGAGGGTAAATCTCAAATAATTTCGCAGCTTTGGAAAATTTAGACCCTGAGGTGCAAATTAATAGAGCTTGGTAAACCATTAGAGAGACTATAAAAATTTCTGCCAAAGGGGGTCTAGGTTATTATGAATTGAAGATGCCTAAACCGTGGTTCGCGAAAGGATGTTCAAAATTATTAGACCAAAGGAAACAGGCCACCTGCAGCGGTTACGGGATCCAAGCGAACTAAATGGGGGATAATCTGAACAATATAAGACGTGAAACCAGCAGGCACTTCAGGAAAAAGAAAAAGAGAGGGAACATATGAAAGACAAAATTGATGAGCTTGCAATGAACAGTAAGAACAAGAACATTATAGAGACCTGTATAGAGAAATAAATGACTTTTAGAGGGGTTAGCAACCTAGAAGTAGCTTAGTGAAGAATCAGAATGGTGATCTGCTTGCAGATTCTCACAACATTTTGAATAGATGGAAGAATCACTTCTCTCATTTATTGAATGTGAATAGGGTCAGTGATGTTGGGCAGAGAGAAATACATGCAGCTGAGCTGTTGGTACCTGATCCTAGCCCCTTTGAAGTTTAAATTGTTATTGCAAAGTTGAAAAGGTATAAATCGCCAGTAGCGATCAAATTCCGGCAGAATTGCTTCAAGCATAAGTTTATTAATTCTATTTAGAATAAGGAAAAGTTCCCTGATCAGTGGAAGGAGTCTATTATTGTACCGGTTCACAAGAAGGGTGATAAAACTGACTGTAGTAATTATCGGGGGATATCACTGCTATCAAATTCATACAAAATTTCATTCAACATTCTTCCCTCAAGGTTAAGTCCATACATAGATAAAATTACTGGTGATCAACAGTGTGGGTTTCGATGTAACAGATCAACTACTGATCAGATTGTTTGACTTCGTCAGATATTGGAGAAAAAATGGGAGTACAATGAGACATTACATCAGCTATTTGTAGACTTAAAGAAAGCCTATGATTCAATTAGGAGGGGAGTATTGTACAATATTCTGATAGTTTGTGATACTCATGAAACTAGTTACGCTGATTAAAATGTGTTTAAACGAAACGTATAGTGAAGTTCCTGTAGGTAAACTTTTGTTTCATTTTTTCCAGAATAGTCCAAAACACGGTGGTGATTTATCGCCACTGCTTTTCAACTTTGCTTTAGAATATGCCATTAGGAAGGTCCAGGAAAACTACGTGGGACTGAAATTAAATTGAACACATCAGCTGTTGGTCTATGCTGATGATGTGAATCTACTGGTTGATAATGTAGACACTATAAAGAAAAACAAACTTTAATTGACGCTATTAAGGAGGTTGGTCTAGAAGTAAACACACAGAAAACTAAGTATATGTTACGGTCTCGTCACCAAAATGCAGGGCAAAATCATGACATGAATATAGGAAACAGATGTTTTGAAAATGTTGCACAGTTCAGATATTTGGGAACGACTACTACAAATCAAAACCTGATTCAGGAGGAAATTAAGATGAGACTAAATTCGGGCAATGCTTGTTACCAATCAGTCCAGAACCTTTTGTCTTCTCCTCTGCTGTCCGAAAACATAAAAATTAGAATATACAAAACTATAAATTTGATTTGTTTCACTCTGGTCCGTCACACTAATATTATGAAAGAGTTAAATAGTTTCGTTCAGGATGACTAGTTAAGATTTTCTTATTTCAATTATTCATGCCCTTACATGTTTCGGTCTTCAGAGACCATTTCAGAGGGACACCTTTACATCAAAACAGTTGGAAGCCACTATTACAATACATGTTCTAAACGCTAAAATATATACATACAAATATAAACAATATACAATTGGCTGTAAAATCTAAATTCTTTACAACTACGGCGGCTGTTCCAGTACTTTAAAATATTTATAGTTGGTTTGTTATGATTCTATTAAAATTCGGAAACCGATCAGGTTCGTGTGGTCCCTCTTATTATTTCTTTTGACGGGGGCCGAATGTGTGCCCCCTTTTCGTTCTCAAGAAGAGGGTTCTTTGATGTTGTCTTGTATGTGCTTGTGGTTAGCACTAAATAACGAAATAAGAAAATAAGCCCGAGAATTGAACTCAAAACTTTCGGCCCAGATTGACTCAGTTTTCCTGTGTCAAATCATTAATACCATAAATGTGTACGAGAAGAATGGAGATAAAGCTCCACCTTTTATTAACTCAGACGTTACATTGTGGCGACTCAGTTTCGCGTTTCAACTGCTTTAATCCTTCCCAGTAAGAGAATATTTGTTCCCCATTAGACAGAACCCTGTGTAAGAGAAGGCCTTAGGGCCGCGCCATAGCTAACGCGCTTATTCACTGTTTTCCGACCGCGGCGGCCCGGGTTCGATCCCGGGTCTGATCAAGTGGGATTTGTGGTAGACAAGGTGGCGCTGGGGCAGGTTTCCTCCGAGTACTTCGGTTTCCCCTGCCAATCTTCATTCCACCAACTGCTCCACAATCACCCTCACCTATCATCTGGGGCTGGTACAATAGGCCAGAAGTGGCCGCAGTACAACGGACTTCGTCCCACCCCACTAACATTACAAAAAAAAGAGAAGGCCTTGAAGCGGTATCGAACACAAAATGGCACTCGAACCTAACTCGACGAGTACAAATCTATTCTCCTTACTGAACGCCACCCTCACGTTTTATAGGTTCATATCCTTCGTGACATAATGGCGCAACAATCTTGTAGCCAGCTTTGCTGACTTAATTTGTTTGACACTCAGGATAGCCCATTCCTAAAATTGTTCGCAGAACCAAGGCCAAAGAAGAATAACCTCAAATGTCACGCACGTTACATAAAATAACGACGAAAATGTGACCGAAAAGAAAGAATAAATACACAGCAGTCTTTACTGATGCCAACACAGGAGGCTACTTACGTCAGTTCTGTGCGGGCTGCCAAATATGAACTCTGTTTCTCTTTTCTCTGTGGTCTGGCTCTACTTCGCTTTCTCCCCTTTCCCTTTCTTTCTGAAATCTGTCTTCTCGCTGAGCCAGCGCCACGTAAGTTTAATCTTTATCACAACATAAGAATACATTCATGAAATTTCTGTTGCCTCTCAGTTTAAAAACTATCGCTGATCAATCGACTATCCAAAATATTGAAGATCGGGTTATGTGTCTGTAAGGGCCTGGATCAATGACTTGAAAGATTCTTTTGAGCGGGTGCGAAACGTGGCAGCTCTTTCTGAGGAAAGATGATGACTCGAATGTTTGAAAAGTAAGTAATGAGGAAACTATAGCAGCCACAAAGGGAGAAGAATGTATGGAAACTGAGATTACGCAACAAAGAATTTAGTGACTTGCATCACCTAGCATTTCTACTATAGCAGAAAATTTATGGGACATGTAGCACGAATTGGGGAGATGAGGAATGTATGTAGGATATTGGTGGGAAAGCCAGATAGAAAGAGACCACTGGGAAGACCAAAACTTAGGTGGGTCGACAATATTAAAATGGATCTTAGTCAGATAGGATGGTATGGTATGGATTGGATTGATCTGGCTCAGGATATGGACCAGTGGACGGCTCTTGTGAACACGGCAATGAATCTTCGGCTTCCATAAAATGCTGGGAAGCTCTTGAGTAGCAGCAAAATCGGCGGCTTTTCAAGAAGGGCTCAGTTCCATGAGTGAGTGAGAAGGTGCGCGGTAGGTTGTATTTGTATTTCAGACGGAACCACTAGGAAGACGAAGCAAGTGATGAGAGGATAATATTAGTGTGCATCTTATAGAAATCGACTGGCAGGATGTGTTGAATGGAACTGGCTCAGGACGATATCCACTGACGAGCTTTATCATTTGCCTGTCTCGTTATAGGGCTTACCAGTAGATGGTTCTTCTACCTGGCGTTGCTACGTAGCGTTAAAAGTGAAGCTGCAATAATGAATGACATTTCAGGAACAGGGTAAACAGTGGATGTATTTTTTTTTCCTATCTTTCCTCCATATCTGCATTTATTTAAATTTGTTCAATTTCAATATTACCTTGATTTATCTGCAGCTATTTTACAGCGATGCCTGACTGTGACAGAACGACGAGATCATAAACACTTCTCTCAAATTAGTTTTGATTTTGTATGTGGCGAAGATTTCTGTGCTTTCTCGTTATCATACTCATTTTTAAGAAGTGTCTGTCTTTTCCTGACGATCACAGTGGCCGCTCTGTCTAAGGTATGAACCCTCTTCGCCCGCTCGAACACTGGGATCGTGGGTTCGAATCCTACTCAAGGCATGGATATCTGTGTGCCTTTAATCTGTGTCTGTGTTGTTCTGTTTATAAGTAGAGGCCTTGCGACGGGCTGATCCCCCATCCAAGGAGTGTTACAGTCTCTGGACAGATTAAGAAACTGAAAAAGCGGCTAGGGTCAACAAGGGCTGTATACGCATAGAAACGCGTTTTTTCTGGCCAGGGTTACCATGTACGTATTAAGTAGGCTCTCAAATTCATAAATATCCTAATGTTGAACATTAAAGGGAACCGTTTTAAAGGGGGTCGGTGTATAATTATACGCCACTGGAGTAATTTTAATGTAAATGTAATCATGAGGAATGTAGTTCTATCTGTTGACATTTGTTCAAATATTTTTTCAACGTCCATTATTTTTCTTTAATTTTGCACCCAAAATTCACGTGCTCGGTGGTAAGCGTTCATTCCACGAAGCAACTTTTTTCAGATATCAGCTGAGCTGTTACTAATATATCGATCCGTGGCCAGAGTTATATTTTTATAGCGACCTGATATTTCTGTCACAGATGCCAGGCGCAGTCACAAACTGCACTTCGTCAGATTTTCAAGCTATCAATATCAGACACTGAGCGTCAGAGCATTTTCAACGTCATCCATCTGAAAGTTGGTGAAACCCCAGGACACTATGACAGTCGCATTTGTGAGTGGTTCGTTAAGGACTGGGGTCTGGTACTGGTCGGCAAACATCGAACGAAAAACGATTCATGCCGATTTGTTATTTTCCCACTAAATTCTTTCCTTCTCTGTTCTACTTTTTGTTTATTTAACGGAATTCAACTTTTGATTGCTTCTGTTCATTAAACTTAATCCTTTCTTTTGCCTCCTTCATTTTCTTACATTCATTTTCGAATTCCTGCCCTCCATATACTATTACATTTCAATTATTTAATTTCTATTCTCTTTTTCTTTGCTCCTTCACCTATTTCTCACTTTCTTGTTTTCCTGTCTTCGTTCTCTTCTCTTCTTCTCTTTATTCTTGCCATTCTTTCCCTCCCATTCTCGCCTTCTTAGGCAATACGGGTTGTACTACCTAGACGTAGGTTGGGGCATAATATTAAAATGGATCTTAGAGAGATAGGATGAGATGATATGGATTGGACTGATCTGGCTCAGGATAAGGATAAGTGGAGGACTTGTGCGAACACGGTAATTAAACTTCGGGTTCCATAAAATGTTGGGAAGTTCTTGAGTAGCTGCGCAATTGGCAGTTTTTCAAGAAAGGCTCAGCTCCTTAAGTGAGGTGATTACATATCAACAGGAAACTTCAATGGTATAATATCTCGTAGTTGTTATTAAACATCCCTTTTCAAAATAGGAACTGCTACGACCTTCTAAATTTGAGGCTACTGAAGCATACACTTCAAAATTTCAACATCAAATCTGGAACACGCCGACCACGGTCCAAAATGCCACTACACTTGACCAGGCGCCCACACCTGACCAGACAAACGTGCAGTGCTACTGTGAGAGAAACTGCGGAACTCTTCGCATTGATGTTGACAATATAAAATTGACTTCTGCATTTTGTCTACAAGGTTTGGGGAAACACTGAAAATAATAATGAAAACAATAGACGAGCTGTGTTGAAAGCCGTCTTTTTGGATGTGGTGCCTTGTAAAAATTATGTTAACCGACGCTTCGGAGGAACGTATCGCCTCCATCTTCAGGGTAGAAGACAAGAAGAAATCGGCGAGCGAACCAGCTAGAGCAGGTGCAACACTGTTTCTTCATAGTCACCGCCGTGAAAGCCTCAAATCTTACAAGAGAGGGTGTGATTGTGACAGTAACAACGCGAGCCCGGAGACTTCTAATGAACGCTTATTACGACATACATGACTCTATTGACGATAAGAAGAAATGCATAAAACTCCAATATCAATCACATCGGTGCTCTGTCCTCTATCACTTATATAACAAACCTAAACCTCGTTCTACATTGCTACTCAGGATTGTCCCTTGGGGCAGAACTGAAAAAATTCGGCAGAGCGAGAATTGTACGTGTTTCATACTGAATGATTCAAATAAAAATTAAGTATCCACAAAATTATTGAAGTATATTGCATTTACTCGGGAGACGGAATAGATCAGTCAGTATACCAACGGGTTATGGGCTGGACGACTGAGGTTCGATTCCCAGCAGGGGCAACATTTTACTCTTATCTTTAATATCTAGGCCCGCTCTGGGGTCAACACAAAATCCTATCCAATGTGTATCGGGGGCTGTTTCCAGGAGATAAAACGGCCGGGGAGTGAAGTTGACCTACTTATTTACATATATTGTCGATGTCAATAATAGTGGACCTGCAGTCTCCTCTCCCCATTAAGTCTTCATGGCGTGGACAACATGGCCTTACCTTTTCCTTTTATTATATATTCTCAATGATTCTTTTTAAATAGTAGAAGTTTGTAACTTAAGGTCAAGAGAAGTAAAGGCATCCCTGTGACAGACTGTGAAGGCCCATAAGGTTGTAAGACGTCGAGGCTCCCACATTTTTTCTAGAAAATCGGCTCACAGATGGCGGTAAGTTTGACAGCCTTATGCGCTGGCTGCAATTTACACCCCAGGAATCTTCCTGGTACTTACTTCTGTTAGGGCTGAGTCGGCCCCAGGGCCATTGTGCGGCTGCAAGGATTAGGTAAATTAAAAAAGCCACCTCATTTGGATTCGAACCCACGACCTTCATTCTTTTAGCATAGTGCCTCAACCAACTACGCTACCTCCTGCCCCCCAGAAGTTCCTAACTTAAGGGTTTAAATAACAAAACATACGTCGATACCCATCCCAAGTGAGCTTCAGATATACCGCTTCCATACAGATCTAAGTTCGCACCATCTCCTGGATTCTGAGCCGTCCATCATCTGCAATGAGACATAACGTACAGTGTCACAAGGAGCAGGCGAAGGCAGGGAATCTAATGTCAGAACACGACGCATCATTATCGCCATTAGCGTCTGTCTTGTTCCCGTGCACGATGGAACAATGAAGGCTTTTTATCCACATCGGAAAACACTTTTATGAGCACTGAGGCCCCCAGGTACATCCTGGAACAGGGTGACTGTGCACGTGGTAGGAAGATGGGGTGAGTAAGACTCACAAAGGACGAGTGATAGCTGAACAGCCAGCTTGCAGTGCCAAAGAGAACCCCCAACCTTCGTCTCTCATCCCTTCAGTCCATTAATCTCCATGGGCTTCCGATGGAACGGATGGAAGCAAGAGGTAAGGCTTCCTAGTTTCTATCCAGCACCCTCCATTGTAATCCTTCCAATCGATTTGTGAGCCAGGTTGATCTAAATTATCACCCAACAGTCATACCCACAATTGCCTCCTTCCCATTGTCACTCCAAACAATGCTATGGATCGATTCCTTCCTTTATCAACCTGAGTCAGCACTGGCATTCTATCCCTTCTCGAAACTTCGCACATTTACTGAAGCATTTCATGAAGTCTTATTAGTGTCCTCAGTACAGAATTGTACGACCTCTAGTTGGCTTGTTTGTATACGCCAGAAGGGAGCAGGTATAGTTAAACTAGGGGGGAAGAAATGAACGTCAAATGATATACACGGTAGTAGGAAAGAAGGCTGCTTGCTGTGTAGAATCGCGTGCGCACGAAAATGGACACTTCTGTAATTTTAGTTTATTCAACAGCGATGTGTCAGTTGGGAGGATGCCGCGCGATGGTTGTGAATTGTCAGACAGAAGGATGTGGAGGAAAGTGTCATGGCTTTACTGGACAGGAGAGACTGGGGAAGAAGCAGAGCGTCTCAGACATGACTCCAGCTTTCGGCCGAAATTAAACGAGGAAACTCCGAGTACGAGAAGAAAGGCAGCATGGACTCCTGGCTTTGACACTACATTCTGGTTGGTGGTCGGTCACTCTCTGGCCGCCTTCATGACCCTGACAGTCAGCTTAGTGGGCCCAAGTGTCGTTCTGAATATGGAACTAAAATTTTACCTGGCCTTGATCAGTGAAGCACCGCGCCATGGAGACGTACGAAGAATGGAATTATCTATCTATGGCTTACAGACGTTGCGGAGTTTCGCTGCTCAGTTTTTTGATCAATACACAGTAAGTAGGAATCCTTGGACGGGGGATCAGCCCGCCCCAAAGTCACTACCTACACATGAAAAATGCACATAGACATCCATGCCCCAATTGGGATTGGAACCCACGATCCTAATGTTCGAGCGGGCGAAGAAGGTTCATGCCTTAGACAGCACAGACACATTGATCAGGAAAGTTGAGGTATAGCTCCACCATTTTTAACCTCGTCACTGGATGAAGGTGAACTGTCAGCTTCACGCCCATGCCCCTTTACCTCCGAGGAAGGAGCTCCAGGTACCCACTGTACAGGAGGCTGGGTGGGTACCAGTGCCGATGTGGACGTCACGGAGAAGAGAACAATCTCTTTACCTAACCGGGAATCGAACCCCGATTCCTCGGTCGTCCATCTCGTAGCCTAGTTGCTATACCGACTGAAGTATCTCGTCTGATTCATTCATACTGAAAAGGCTGATGTAAAACTGGCATTCCGGCATGATATCTTGCTTGGATCACAACCGATGCAGCACTCATGTGTCGCTTTAGTCCATATTGGACTACACTTCCAGTGGCGCGGCCAATCCGACCAATTGTGAGGATGGGACTGGTTTCAACCGCAAAACCGGCTCCTTATGTAGGAGGAGGATAACGAAGTTTTCCTTGTTAGGTACTTTTAACAAATTAATAGGAGTTGGTATTTTTATTAATATGACTTCACATTTATTCGACTCTTAACTACCGAGAAGAATATGTTAATCAAAAAAGATTCTGCAAGAAAGGACTGTAGAAACACTTGTATGCTAATGAACGGAAATATCGTAAAACGGTGTGAAAGTGATTTAGTCGCAAGTGAAAATATCACTGATAAGAGAGTAAATGACTGAACCAAAGACATAAACAGGAACGGAATGGCGACATTTCCCGTCAAGAAATCTGAAGAGCTAGACATAACACGTACTGTTAGAACACTTGCATATATGTTATTTATTTGAAAATTCTAAACAAGAAGAGAAATATTCTGATATTTGGGGGCACAGTGAGTGAAGAAGATGATATATAGATGGGACTACCCCACACTAAGTTTTAATAATATACCATCACGTGCATGAGTGATTATAGACGGGATTTAAATTGGTAATTGATTCTGTCTAACACATACAGATCGTAACTATACGTAGCTATAGCATGGCCGCTATTCTACACACTCTACAGTTCACTAGAGCACGTGCTAATTCTTCTCAGCCTTCTGCGTCTTCACCAGCAGTTGCCTGGTGACGGATCTCAACAATGCCCTCTCCTTCCGTTCTCACATTTTTACCGGCTGGATACTGTCCTACATCTCACTTACTGCTCCATATGTCGACTCGCAACTAACTGTCTTGCTTATAACAATTCGGTACGGACCGCACAGAAAACACTCCTCCTATCTTTCTGTTTCCAACTGTTGCCGTGCAAACATGCTTATTTGCAAAGCCGTTACTCAGTAATGGCTAATGTATAGCTGTTTCTTTGGCGGTAGTTGCATAGCAACGGGTCTACAAGCCACAGTACTTTTCGGAATATAGTTAAGAATTTTGGGGGACCTATAAAAGCGGGAAAGATTTTGGACATTTCGAAAAGTATAAGATGCTGAAGAAAGAAACTGTACTGTGGAGTTAATTACCATTGATTGGTTAGTTTTGTAACTGTTAACCAATTAGAGTCGTGCTTAAAAATTCGCTGTGAACTACGTTAATTTTATTATAAATGACATGAGTACAACGTAACACAATTAGTCGCGATATTTATGTCCTCTTACGAAGCCCTCTTGATGGTACTGTACTGAATATTTCGACATTCTGAAGAGAGAATAAATAAATAAATTTGAGATAGTGAAGAGGAAGACCTCCGGTCTAGAAAACCGAAATTAACGGCCACAGGGATTCGTTGTGCTGACCACGCGACACCCTCTATCCGCTAATGTTGCCACTAACTTCACCGACAGGCGGTGGTCTCTCGGTCGGTGTATTTCGCTTGCGGACTAAAGGCCACGAAGTTCGTTTGTTTGAAGGCGATGACCTGCCATGTAAGTTGCTAATACTAGTGTCATTCTGAATTAAATAATATCTGGAACTTTTCTATAAGAAGTGGCACGTAATTAAGTTGCCCCAATTAAGTACTGAAATTTTCAGACGCTGATGAGTGAACATTGGAAAGAGCAGTGGTGCTTGCGGGCAGGGTAGCCATATCCGGTGCATAACCCACACAAACCAACGAGCAATTGAAACGAATCTGCTTAGTGCCTCGTGGCTAATGGCGATTAATGAGAAGTGTGTATGTGGCTGTTGGTGGGGATGAAGTGGGGATGTCGGAGTGAGAGTGGCGGTGTGGGGTGGAGAGAGAGAGAAAGAGAGAGAAACTCTTGCTACAACATGTCCGAAGAACATTACGAAATATTAGCCAAATCATTTTGGACGGGGGATCAAATCCATTTGTTTAATCTTCACTTGCCCCGTATTTCCTTTCTCAATTTTCCCTAGTTTTGAGCATTCTGCAAAATATGTTCTTNCATTATTACATTATTCTTGAAGAATATCTTCAAGTTGCTTTAGAGATGTTGGAGGTTTGAATGTGTTCCTCACTCTAGTCTTCAAAACTGACCAGAGTGGTTCAGTGATGTTCAAATTTGACGATTGTGCTGGCCAAGGAAGATGTCGAAATACACATTCGTGCTTTCAAAACCATAACTGAACAGTTTCAGCTGTATGAATACTGGTATTGTTGTCTTGGAGAACTGCATCGTTGTTCGGAAATAACGTCTGTATCACGGGATGTCCCTGACTACACAACCTGTTCAAGCATTCCCTTGCAGTAGTTAGGCCATGAGGTGTAATAATGGGACCAACAGAATACTGTACCGCGATATTGCTGCCCAAACCACCACAGAACCTCCTCTCTGTGTCACTGTTTGAACCAGGCGTTCCGGACTGTACGCTTCCTTGGGCGTTTTCTAAGTGTAAACTCTTCCTGATTCAGGGAAGAGCGAGAAGGACGACTCATCTGGCGGTATCACGCAAGCGTTTTCATTTGTCTGATGTCCAGGTTTTATGGCAGTGACACCATCATATCGTATGTGCATCTGAGCATTACTTTCAATAATCAGAGGTTCAGCAATTGCAGCCCTACCGTGGATTTACGCTTGTGAAGCTCAGATCGGACAGTTTTTGTGGAAAAAATTCTTCAAGATGATATGGGAGCCTCGACGTCTCACAAACCTATGGGCCTCCACGGCCTGCTATAGAGATATCTTTACTTTGTTTTTACCAGAGCTGTGTGCATCAACTGTTGCACAGCTTTGTTCTTCGTTGATATTCCTAATGTTAGGTGGCGCCTTTGCTTGATTGCGTAATAGAAGTATGTGGCATGTTTATATATTAGTGTGGGTTGTGCACGTTTGCCCCGTTGTTCGTGGTGTTATCTGTAGCTGTTATGTTGCTATAATATTTACAGATATTTCGTTGTTATGTTTGTTTCTTTATACAGGCACAGACATATCTCTCAAAGGTATTTAGAAGAAATATGACATTTCATGTATTGTTGTAGACGAAGTTCTTTACCGTTCTGAAAAATAACTTTGACTCTACTTTTACTCACGTGATTCGTCATTTCGATTTATGTAATTATACAAAAAGGCCAAAGTTCCTGAAGAATAAAACATTATAGAAAGTCGAAAAGTATGATCCGAGGATGAACTGATAAATATTTTTTGCGAATGATTTTAATTCCTCACAGATAGATGGTTTCTAAAGGCCACAAAACCATTAGTTCTCTATTATACAGTGACAGTGCTGATCATCAGAATATATACAGCGGGTTTTATGGTGTGAGGTAGCAATGTTGCTTGTGAAGTGATGGTACGTGTTGGCGCGTTTCCCTTGTATAAAGTTGCACACAACATTGTTGTTCGGTGTGGGGAGGGGGTTCCTGCAGGCATGGTTACTGTACGTGCAGTGGCTGTAGAGCAGTCGTTCATTTTGTTGTCCCGCCAAAGCCAACTGTTTCGTTATTACACTATGCTACATTGGTTGAGTGGATGGACCAAGCATCCATGTGGCCTCTGTACTCAAGTATATAAGAGCTACTAACTCGGAAAATTTCAAGTGCTGCCATCTGGTGCTAATTCCGTATCGATCGGGTTCTCCTTTAAATCTGCAACTGAAAACACGAACAAACGCAACTACAATCTGATCATTTAATCAGTGTTTCACAGCTAGCAGCAAATGGAATCCCAGTAATATAATTAAATACACTGTGGCGTGCCGCCTGAAAGTCAGAATATCTGTCAAAGCGGGCGTCCATTGTCAGGCAACGGCTCGGTATCCACGGTTCCACATCGTTGTCTGGGTGACAAATATGTTCAAGCGACAACGCATACATAACAGACGTTATCACGGAAATGAAAACAAGAATTAGTGCGGTTCCCGTGGTAACGAATACACTACCTACCGGTACATAGAACATATGAAACGGAACCCTTGAACAAGGTGTCTTCTGGGCCGTCAGACTGACGAATATAAAAGACCAAAGAGAACAGAGCGAACAACAGAACAAAGGAGAACAGAGCAGATCTGAGAGCAGAAGAAATCAGCTCAGCTAAGAACCAGAAGACGGCAGACTAATCAGGTTACATCGTCTGGAAAAAGTTATTTATGAGTCATTGTAATTGTAAACAGCTTATCCTATGAATACAGTAGCTTCAATAATCTGGAACCCATTAATTTCTTGTCGCGTTACCAGGATATGCGACAATATATTTATATTTCATCCACTGCTTAATATGGATTGTCATCACATCAAAATATTTTTCGCCATTAATTTGGTGTTATTTTCAGTTACCTTAGTAAAGATTTCCTTAATTAAATCATCATATACGTGTATTTCAAATATAATCAGTATCTAGGATTCGAGGTTCTCGCCGCAGTGGTTATGAAGAATACTATCTTCTGTGACATAACGCCATGTATACCGTTGAAAGTTAACCGACGTTTCGGAAGAATATATCGCCTCCATCTTCAGGGTCGAATAAGTTGACCAAGACACCAGCGTGGCATGCCACATACTTCCACGCTGATAAATTGCTCGGCTTATTCGACCCTGAACATGCAGGCGAATTATTCCTGCGAATCCCAAAATATTGTACTCTAGAATATGTAAGTTGATGTGGACAGAAACTTTGGTTCTTATCCTGCACGTAAGGGAAGAACACTGGGGTGAGGTATTTGAGAATAAAGTACTGAAGATAATATTTGGACCCAAGGGCGTTTAATTAAGGGGGAAACGGATNGAGTTGTACTGAGTCAGTCAGTGAGTCCTGCAGCTACCGCCGAGTTAGCCAGCAACTAGTCAGTGGTATTCTGGCATTTGGAGTGTACTAATTGTGATACTGCAGATAGCAGTAATCGTAAATCTATAATTTGGGTGATTGTAAGTGCGAATGTGAAATAAAATTCGCTACATCGAATACGTCGAGAATTTATTTGTCGCGATATAAGCCCGATACGCGACAATATTAAGCTCTTTACAGTTTGATCTCTTTAAGTAAAATAAAAGGTAAAAATGTTAAGTTGAAGTATATCTGTATTTTCTTTGTGTTTTGTGTTCTGTCTAGGTATAGTTCCTGCTACGGGCAGCAGTTCTACCAAATATATATATATATATATATGTGTGTGTGTGTGTGTGTGTGTGTGTGTGTTAGAGAGAGATTCCGCAACCCGGAAACACATTGTTCTGTCGCGCCACACAAGAAGAATGTATGTGTCCGCTGGGGAGAAACAGAAGCATTTAACACATTGGAATAAGCAGGTGAACCGGTTGGCGTGAGAAGCGACGAGGAATTCAAATCCAGCATGAGTGACAAATATAATAAAGAAATGTAAAAGCAAGTGGGATCCTTGTGCACAACAGAACACCTGCACGTTCTGAGTGCTACACTCGAAGGAAAGCGAGGATGATCTCTGTTCAAGACGGTGTAACTGCGCTGTATTTTCTGCATAGTTCACTTTGCATGCAGTTTGATAAGAATGTGACAATGTATGGCAAGTTCATTTGTCTCACAATGTAGTGCAGGGTTGTCCCCTTGAACTGAAATAGCCCGTTGATTTTTGTAGCTTAATCATAATGTGTTTCCGCTGAGGTACGAACTGAATTTTTAAATATTATGCAAAGAAATTCAGTATTTAAAGTGTTAAGCGCCAGACTTTTTTGTAAACTTTAACCACGGTAATAGGCCGGATATTGGCACTGATAATGCAAACATGAATGATAAGAGAAAATCGAATTAATATGAGTATTATATAAAAAGAATCTTAAGTTCACAAAAAATAAATAGTATTTAATAAATCTGATACCGGTCACGATAGCCGAGCGGTCTGGGGCATGTACCGTATTTACGCATGTATAGGCCGCGTGCGTGTATAGGCCGCAGCACAATTTTCAGACAGAAATTATAGAAAAAATAATTTTCTTGGAATATTATTTCAGGAGTATTACATCCTGTATTACTAATTATGAATATAATTTTTTTAAATGAAGTGTGATTTCGAATATTTCGAATATAAGCCGCACCCCAGTTTTCCTCTTGAATTTTTGGCAAAAAATGTGCGGCCTATACATGCGTAAATACGGTACTCCTTTCGCTCGCTCGGAAGCCGGGATCGTGGGTTAGAACCCCACAAAAGGCATGGATGTTTGGTGTGTGTATGCATTTATTCTGTGTTTGTGTTGTCCTGTGTTTAGGTAGAGACCTTGCGACGAGCTGATCACCCGTCCAAGGAGTCCTACAGTGTGTAAAATTATCATGAAACTGAGAAATCAGCTTTATGTTCCAAAGTGGGAGGAAGAAAACAAATCTGCTGGACAAATAACACCATAATAAATAGAGGCACTATACCACGCATTTTAAACGGTTATTACAACTTGAACTGTAAATTGTATGTAAGTTGTGTGATGCTGCACGCACTGGTGGCTATCACTAAGCAGTTTCTCATGCATATGCTAGAAAATTGCGATTTTCCATAACATCAGTTTCCAGCATGATATCACTGACTACCAGTCTAGTAATAAATGGACTCACTTTCAGCACTGAACTCAGTGGCACAGAAACCTTTTTGAGTTCATATTTAGTACGCTGGTGCAGAAATTCACTCATTTAATGACAGGCGAAAGTTCATTACCGTGTTCATATCTTAGACCACTACACCCCATATTGAATGAGTGGAGTCAGATCAACATGCTCACAACTTATTTCTTTAATATCCGTTTTAACATTAATTAACCTTCGATTAGATATTCACAAGTGGTTTCTTCATGTTTTATTGCCCAAATCTTTTAAGAGTTTCATTTCCCTTATGTCTGCTCATGTCTCACCCATTTCACCGTTCATTTAATGATTCTAACAATGCTGACTAGACAGTATTCATATGCTGATTCGCTCTATACGTTAAATGGTTCAATAATACCGCAGCATGTAAATCCAGTGCTAAGTACTGACTCGTACACAGGCAAGAGAGGAATACATCACGTCCACGGTGATGTCACGCAACAATTTGAGGGCTGCAGGAAGGAGCTTTTTCTATGTGGTCCGTGAAGAGGTGTTACATGCAGATTAAGTCTTAAGTTTAGTTAGTTGTTAGACAGTCGCCGGCCAGTAAAGGCGTGAACACATAAGATGAAGTTACAGATTTGGAAGCCATTACCAGACAACGACTGGTGAAAAAACAGCAGACTGAAAAATCTTAGTGCATGCTGTAGGAAATTGTAAAGTGAATCAGCGAAGGCGCTATAGTTACTTGTAGTTACGATCTGAACGTGTTCAATAAATCCAATTACCAATCAAAACCCCGTCTATAGTCAGTCCAATACTTGACAATACTAACATTCCTATAATTTATGTTTCAACGCAGTATAACACCTGAACAAGACAAGGCGATATTAAGTAACAATTCTCTATTTGACTGACTTCATGCCATTTATTTAAACATTCTAATAAGTATAAGATTCACATTATTAGGCTCCTCCTTGTGAAGCTTCCTCCATCGTCTTCCCATATCTTAAATCTAAATTTTCTCCTCAGCATGTTATTCTCAAAGTCACTCCATTTCGCTCCCTTGGTAAGAGTGACCAGGATTCAGGCGTGATTAGACGAAGCTGTGAATTTATAGTTTTCTGTATTAAATCTTTACCCTCATACATAAGGTACGGGAAGATGATAAGAAAGACATGTGAGATTTTGTATCATATTATGACAAGGAATAAGATTTTACAGAACGTCTTTGAATTCCCTGCATTATAGGCAAAGCTTAGAGGCTCTACAGGCTAAATGTCCCAGCTTGTATATCTGTCATCATATATCATACGTTCATGTTACCGCAACACATTCTTTCAAAAATAAAAATAAAAATCCATGTGGCACTTGGAACCACAGAAATAGAAGTAAACTTTTCTCAAGCTAAATGCATCTGAATGGTACGTGGGAGCATGAAGTATCGAACTTAGGAACATGAGTTTGTGAATACAATTTCATTTATCCGCACTATATATAGGCGCGATTGCTGAGTTTTAGTTTATGTGAAGATACTTTTTCAGTTTAGCTTTTTATAATAGACGAATAGTAGAAAGATTGCGGAAGATAAAAATTGTTATTACGAGTATGTGCTGGAATCTATAGTTGCTGCTCCGTGGGATAAAAAACAGAGAAAATAAAATATATTTACAGATAAGTGTGCACATGTAATATTAAATTTGTTAATTTATTTTATGTACTTATAAAAACGAAGGATCTCATTATGAGAGAAGAACATAAGCCTAGACTAAAATTGAAGTATTAAAAACATTGTACAAAAATATTTAGAACAAAGATGGATAAGTCAATAGGAAAGTCATAATATTTTGGCGAATAAACTCGTTGCTAAGCAGTGACTCTGTAAACAGCGGCTGTTGCTAGGTAACTCCCACGACATACACGTACACAACAGCAGAACAACGGGGGTTGTGCAACCGTTTCTAAGCAGCGGATCGATAGACGCTTACAACAATAGGGGTGTTGTTGGTCATGGTGTTTCTAGCACTACTTAATTAACAGTCTTACTAGAAGACATTTTGATCAGTATCTAAAGATCGGTCAACCTGTTCAATAGTCCAAAAAGGGGCACACAGACAAACAGAGGCATATTCATGGTGACTTCATAAGCCGTAAGAGTGGAAAATGTGGTAAAAAGGAAAAGCTGATATCTTAACATGTGATGGCTTGTAGCCAGAGAAGACTACTGAGTTGCGTTGTTGGAAAGCTTTGAGCACTCTGTGACGATTCTAGCCTCTTAGAATATCAGTGGGCCGAATATTCTACATACACATCTATTTCTTTGCTTTTTGTTTTCCAAGTCAGAGAATTCGAAGCGCTGGAGCTGTGACTCAGTTTACATAAACATGCAGGTTGCTTTGTTTACGCGAGGCGTCTCTCTCTCAACTAACATGAATTACCAATTCAAAATATTTCCGGAGCACTGCTATGTGAAAAGTTGTCATTTGCGTTTCAAAGAGGAGGAGTGGATTTGGTTGTGAATTTTAAAATTGTTTGTTCACGATTTCACCACAGTGTCAGGTACCTGTTACGTGAGGAGTGCTTCTGCGTCTGAGAACTGGAACTAAGTCGGAGTCAGAATTGCCTGAAAAGACGGCAGGCAGTTCATGTTCGCAGCTGTACCTGCCATGAATATGCGTGGGAGACATGCCTCTCCATTTCCCTTGACATTAGTTTCAGGGGAGTAATCAGTTTCCCGATCCAGCCGCTTGCCCCCTGTGACACAATCCCATTACACATGTCATAATTTTTTTCTTAAATATGAGATTAAAGAAATTCAACCTGTTTCAAATAGGAGCACCGTTCCTTTAACATTTTACAATTATCCTGTAATCTCTACGTGCATTTAAAACTTACATAAATGAGTTGTCCCTATGTCTCTATAGCAGTTCAGAATTTTTCCGCTTTTTCCTTTTCTTAATCCTATACACAGTCGGTAGGACTTCTTGGACGGGATATCAGCCCGTCGCGAGGCCGCTACCTACACACAGAACAACACACACATAGAATAAATACACGCAGACATCCACGCCAGGAGTGGGATTCGAACCCACGATCCCAGCTTTCGAATGGCAGAAGACGGTTCATGTCTTGGACCGGGTGGCCACTCAGTCGGTATAATGACTAGGCTATGGGGGTGATAACCACGGAATCGGGGTTCAAGTATTTTTTATTGTTAGTGGGATGGGACTAAGTCCCTTGTACTGCGGCCACTTCTGGCCTATTGTACCAGCCCCAGATGATAGGTGAGGGTGATTGTGGAGCAACAGGTGGAATGAAGATTGGCAGGGGAAACTGAAGCCACTTTGTCCACCATCCCACTTGACCAGACCAGGGATCGAACTCGGGCCGCCGCGGTAGGAAGCCAGCGACTAACCGCCTGAGCTTACTTTTTTACTGCTAGTGGGGTGGGACTAAATCCCTTGTACTGAGGCCACTTCTGGCCTATTGTACCAGCCCCAGATGACAGGTGAGGGTGATTGTGGAGCAACAGGTGGAATGAAGATTGGCAGGGGAAACCGAAGCCACTTTGTCCACCATCCCACTTGACCAGACCAGGGATCGAACTCGGGGCGCCGCGGTGGGAAGCCAGCGACTAACCGCTTGGGCTAAGGCGCGGCTAGGATTTCAAGCAACAGCGGAAGCAAGAGACATTTTCCTTCGTCATAATGTTCAGACTGGCTGAGGCTCACTCAGCCTCCTAGCCAATGGGTACCGGGATCTCTTCCCGTAGAGGCAAAGAGACCAGGACTGAAGTTGGTCACTCTCTGCACTTAATGCCGAGGTCACGGATGCATGAAGCTACCCCTTCACCGTTCCATGTCTTCATGGCTTGATACTTAATTAAACGCAAAGACAATTTGCATGTACCTTCAGTTTCACTTTTACTTTAACTACTGACAGAAGTTTGCTCGTACTGTTGGAGGTAGAACTTCAGCAGAAGTTCTGAGCTCACCCTAAGTCGTGGGTCCCCTCAACAGTAACATTCTGTGTCTGAGGGCGTAACGGACCTCCCAGCCTATGAGAGCTCGAGTTCAAATTTGGAATAACCTGATTATTGACGTCAAGCAAATTGACTTTTAATAGCACGGTCATCCGAATATGCAGAACTTCTACCGATTTGGTTAAATCCAACTGCATCCAAGTTACATTTTGGTAATTTTTAAAAATCGAAATTTTTGCTGCTTCTGTGTGGTTTGTTGATTATTGCAGAACCTGTAAGCAACGGAAATGTACCCCTTCTATACGGAGAGTAGGTTATCATTAAATAGGGAATCACGGAATATGAACAGCTTCGCCTATAGCAGAATTGCGTCATGATAGGAACCAGAGCAATCCCTACTGTGAATCTCGAGATTACGATAATTTTTATGGAATTTTTAAAATAAGTAAATAATAGGAAAGAAAGAAAAAGAGAAACAAAGAGAGAAAGAAAGAATGAAAGAAATAAAAAAGACAGAAATAAATAAATTAAGAAATATGGGAGTTGCTGAACTATAATTACTCCTACATAAATAGGAAAGGGATTTTATGGAACATAACTTAGATATTTAAACGTATGGAATCACTTTTCTCGCGAGAATATTGTGCGCGACAATTTAAACCCCTCTCGATTGTCGTCAATAAATTTATACACTGAAGGACTCATTCCACATTGGCGCCAAATGAATAATCTCGTTATTCTGCCGCGTATCCTGCCTCCTTGTCTCTCTGCCGTGTTGCGTCATTGTGTTTCAACGTATTACACTTCCGCTCGTCCTTCATATTACCCACATAGCCAGAGCACCGCGTTGCATATTTGGCTCTTTATTCTTTTGTTAGCTTTGTGAACCATTATCAAAGACACGTCTATAAAATTGATGCATATGTACAAGAATTATTCGTATTTGACATTAAGTTAGCAGCTTTTCGTAATCCTATTAAATGCCTCTTCAATCTGCAGAGAGAAAATTCATCATCGTAAATGGGAATTAGAATGGAGCTCGTTGGTCTCTCCTCTCTCACTCTCCCTTTACACCCGTCCAGTGCCCTTCTGATAGTTGTAAAGGATATTTACGCATGTGTCGTGCACTAGAGAGAACTCATGAGACATTCTTGCGTATTGTTAGGTACTATCCCAGCATTCGCTTAAAAGATTGTGTTAAGTTACAAAATTCGACCGATATCCTGGCCGAAAGTGAGACAGATTATATACCGTATGAGCTTACTTACTTACTTACTCACTCATGGAGTTGAGCTCTTCTTGAGGAGCTGCCACATCTGCAGCTACTCAAGAATTTCCTAGTATTTTATGGAACCCGAATGTTCATTACCATGTTCAAGATAGTCCTCCACTTATCACTACCCTGAGTCAGATAAATCCAATCCATACCATCCCAGCCTATCTCTCTAGGATCCATTTTAATATTGTCCACCCACCTATGCCTTGGTCTTCCCAGTGGTCTCTTTCCTTCTAACTTTTCCATCAATATCCTATATGTATTCCTCTTCTACTCCCTTCGTGCTACGTGCCCTGCCCACCTCATTCTCCTTGTCTTGATCATTCTAATTATACTCGGAGAAGAGTACAAGTTATGAAGCTCCTCATTATACAGTTTTCTCCAACCTCCTGTCACTTCATCTCTCTTCAGTCCATATATTCTCAACAGCCTGTACTCAGACACCTTCAGTCGATTTCCTCCCTTAATATGAGAGACAAAGTTTCACACCCATACAGAACCAGAGGCGAAATTATAGTTTTGTATACTCTAATTTTTACGTTATTGACAGCAGACGAGAAATAACGTATGAGCTAACCTGTGTAAATATATCTGTTTCAGTATACAAACGCTGGGGACCGTCCGTTAGCACCGGAGTGCCAAAAGAAGACAGGAATCATGTAAGAGTTGAGGTCCTCACATGGTTGGTTATGAAGAATTCTACATTCTGGGACATATTGCGCATTGCTTATTACATTATTCATGCTAGTTCATTGCTTGGTTCATGCTTCGACCCCAAAAATGTATGTGACGTATTCCTCCGATCAACGGATTATACGGCATTATATCCCAGAAGCACTCCAAAAGTGTCTCCACTTTGTCGTGGTGGTGGGGCTTGTGTGACTCTGTGACCTGGAGAGCTATGCCGGCGGGAGTTTAGCTACAAGTAGGGTCACCCATGCCGGAAATGTCAAAGGGTACAGTCCAGATTACAAGACATACCCTGGTCCTCCAGGTTACGGGTTGGACGTGAGGCTAACAATCTCATTCTGTAAAAAGAATTTTGTCAGAAACCTAACAACCAGCCTCGGGTCATCATGCGTGGGTCCGTTCCTATGTCAGAACGCATTGGTTGTGACGACTGGTTGTAGAGGAGGCCAAGGCTCACCCGGGGCTGTAGCACCCAGTGATAGGTAGGTAGGTATATCTCAGAAGACAGAAATTTTCGAGGTAAGAACCGATTAACAGAAAACTGCCTATATACATAGAGAAAAACGGATCAACCTACATTGCAAAAACTGTCTCATAATAAAAGTCTGTGAGTTATGTCGTGCATGCTGCGTTGTGGCGCTGACTGCACGCCGCTGCAGAGCACAGCCTCGCTTGTCCGCCTGGGACACTGCGATACGGTCCCGTGCAAAAGAACTGCACTTCTCTACCTGCGATCTTATGGAATTAGTTTAGCAGAACAAATTTATATTTCACTCGCACAATTACTAATGTAGGTACGACTGTAAAATGCCGCTTTAATTTCTGACTTAGAACCGGATTTATATTTCAGATAAGATTTATTTACGTTCGAACTCAGCAAAGAAATAAGTGGCTAAATTATATATTGTGACGTGCGTACCCATTGTTAGGCAACGACTCGGTGTACACAATCCCGCGGAGCAAACTCGCACAACAGTAAGACGTCCATTGCTAGGGAACAAATCAGTAAATATGCCTCATTAACAGTAGAGGCTGTGATTTCTGTGT
Source organism: Cryptotermes secundus (assembly GCF_002891405.2). Taxonomy (NCBI): domain Eukaryota; kingdom Metazoa; phylum Arthropoda; class Insecta; order Blattodea; family Kalotermitidae; genus Cryptotermes; species Cryptotermes secundus. The sequence goes on along the minus strand of NW_019724786.1, from coordinate 345,634 downwards.
GGTCTGTGCAAAATGATTATAAAAAAAGGTTCAGCTGAGAAGAATTCTTTGTTCTCAGAAGTTGAGAGAGTTGAGATGAAGAAGATGAATTGGGTCGAGTTCTTGAGATAGCATTCGAAGGCGAATGAGAAGAAATAGCAAGAATGGCATTAGGCCGTGAAAAAAAGACTTCATATGTGATCTGAAGTTATAGTGAGACGGTTATAAATCCATTGCAAGGATAAGACTAACAAAAACTGAGAATCCTAATGCCTCTGTAACGGTGATATGTAAAGTGTGTAGCTCAGCGATAAAGCTATATTGTTGTAGTCCCCCAGTACTGTGTATAAGGTGTCAATAAATCCATTCTTCCAATCCAGAACCGTCTAAAAGTTACGCAACAACTCCTACGCGTGACATACATATATGGAGCCACTGAGAAGCACATCCGATTGTTAAGAGTTTAAAAATACCAGTGTCTTCAAGACGCTTATATCTGCGTTGCGTCCCTCTTTCAAATCCAGGTCTCCTGTGACTTCGGACGCTAATACATATCTCTAATAACAACTGGCTCATTCAGAGGGGGGTCTGACACTCTCTTAGATCGAACACTACCAAAGCTGTTATTCAAGTAAGCGGGAATCCTATAGCTTCAGAACTCAGTAGAATTTCAACGCATGCGTGCAATTATCTGACCTCAGAGCTGTCCTGTGGACATCCAGTTGTGAGGTAATTGATGGACCGTTGAAATTAAAGTCAAGTTATTTGGGAAATCTCCAAAATGTTCGTAATATTACATTACTTGCGCCTAGAGACAACAGAATGTAATATTCTCAGTAAATGCAAATCATCCGAATATTCCAATACACGCGGATTTTAATAACACGCGTAAGTAAATTACTTTAATTAATAACGTCAGTTCAACCAGGTAAATTCAAATGAAAATTAAAAAATTATAAATTTTCCTATAATTTTTGCTCTCTAATGCGTGCTACATGACCAGTCACAGTAGCAGCGCTATCTAAGGCATGAACTAACTTCGCTCGCTCGGACGATAGGATCGTGGGTTTGAATCCAACTTAAGGCATCGATGTTTGGTGTGTGTGTATGCGTTTATTCTGTGTTTAGGTAGAGGCATTGCGACGGGCTAATCACTCGTCAAAGGAGTCCTACCGTCTGTAAAAAATGAATATGCAAATGAATACGAGGCCAGGGCCATGAATGGGCTGGAATTTCGATTGAAGAAAATACCTGCTATACTGGACGTTCTTATGAATGTGATTCAGGAGATATCTCTGTATCCAACAGTAGAAAATCGTACCGTCATAAAGCAGTCAATGCAGGCATCCAGTGACGTATTATGAGTTAAGTACTTAAGCGTTGTTGGGCTGCCGCTTAGTGGTTAGTTGTAATGCCTGCCATTGAGAAGTTCACAGATCATCGACTCATTGTGAACTAGGATTTCCACCTGTCGCCGTCAGTACACTGCCCGTGTATAAGCGAGCAATGCGGGGAGTCATATGTTATAAAAGTTGTAAGAAAACAACGAAACTGTAATTATTACCAAATATAATAACCAATGAAGCTCTGGATGGGCTCGGAGACTTCAAATTAGGAGGGCAAATTATTCAAACTGTGAAATATGCAGATGACCTTGTGTTAATGGCTAAGGAAGAAACTGTGCTACAGGGCATGATTGATAGACTAATTGAAATTGGAAGGTGCTATGGCATGGAAATGAATGTGGAGAAAACAAAAGTAATGAAAATTTCGAGACAACCAACCCCAGTCACAATAAAGATAGACCAAAAACAACTGGAGAATGTGAAATGTTTTAAATATTTGGGTAGCTTGTTAACAGATGATGGAAGGTGTACTAGTGAAATTAAATCCAGGATTGCCATGGCAAAAGCTGCATTAGCAAGAAGAATAATCTTTTTACCAGCAAATTGGACTTAAATTTGAGGAAGAAACTAGTGAAATGCTACATTTGGAGCATAGCTCTGTATGGGGCTGAAACATGGACACTTAGGGCAGTAGATCAGAAACATCTGGAAAGTTTCGAAATGTGGTGTTGGAGAAGAATGGAGAAGATCAGTTGGACCGATTATGTGAGAAATGAAGAAGTGTTAATTAGAGTCAGTGAGCAGAGGAATATCCTACATGAAATAAGAAAACGGAAGGCTAATTGGATTGGTCATGTTTTACGCAGAAACTGCCTTCTAAAAGAAGTTATTGAAGGAAAGATAGAGGGGCGGATAGAAGTGTCAAGAAGACGAGGAAGAAGACGTAAGAAGATGCTGGATGACCTTTGGTACAGAAGAGGATACTGTCGTTTGAAGGAGAAAGCTCTAGATCGCATTAAGTGGAGGAATTATTTCGGAACAGACTGTGGACCTGTCGTCTGACAGATTACTGATGATGATGTTGATAATAACCTCGCTTCTCAATGAAAGGCTTGTATTGTCACTTGTATTAGTGGCTATAAACGAGGTTTTAATGGGAGATTGTATTTATTTATCACTTTAACACACGACTCATGACTGCACTTAATTATAGAGCCATTGCTATTCTCCACAAATTAAATATCACTACACCACACGCTAAGCCTTTCCCAGCATGCTGTGTCTTCAACAGCCGTTCCGTAGCAACGGCTTCTAACAGTGGATAATCTTGTCGTTGACATCCGGCGAATATCCCGCAACTGCACAATAGCGCCAATTATCTCTAAGAAAACTTCTCTGCACGGACCACGCAGTAAACTTCCCCACTATTGTTGTAGAGGCGTGTTTGCCGCGCTGCTGCATAGGAAAATTTCCGGCCCGGACCACATAGAAAACACCGTTCTCCTATTTTTCCGTGCGTGTATGTTGCTGGCGTTACCAAGAGACCTGTGTTTATCGAGTCACTGTTTATCAACGAGTATATACGCCACAAGACTGAGACGGATATAGTCCTGGGAATCAGTTCACTGGCGGCTGCTGATAACGAGTTACCAGGGGAACATCAAAGAGATAATTTTTTTACCGACATTTACTGATTTCCTTTGAAAAGTTTAATGTGGCTGCAACAAATCCGATTTTTGACATTAGTTCATTATGTGTTTCTAAATGTTACTGAAAACGATTTTATCTCCACATGGGGCCATAAGTTTAATGTAGCTGCAACAAATCCGATTTTTGACATTAGTTCGTTATGTGTTTATAAATGTTACTGAAAACGATTTTATCTCCACATGGGGCCTTTTGAAGCAAGTGCATAAACCATGCAATCATCACATGCTGTAGACTTGTTTTTATTTACACATCATGGAGATCTCGCAATTTGATGGCGAGGAGGTGGCCTCTTTGCATGCATAGGTGTACACTTTCCCTTTCCTGTAAACTCATGTTTCGGAAAATCTCTTCGGTTCTTCGTTACGTTTCCAACTGCTTTTGTTTTCAGTAATCACAAAAGGAAGAAGTACAACTCGTGAATTACTTGTCTTCATACCCTGTGTACATGTTTTCTGATCGTCTGTCAGATCCTGTCTCAGCACTGAATTATCTGTTATGTTTTTATCACTGCTTTGAGAACCAGAATGTTCTTCCAATTCAGCCACGCATTTGAATTTAACTTCTCATAATTCAGATTTCTTCGTTCCATAGGTACTGGGTTTTCATTCGTGTATGCCCAAGAACATACGCATCTTTGAAATGAACACATAGCCTCGTAGATTCTGAGAAGTTCCTCTTGAATGTATACAATGTAAAATTTTAATATCAGGCTACTCAGGGAAGACAAGACACGCACCTGTCCCTATCTGGGTTCTTTGAAGAGACTAAAATGGGAAAAAGAAAACATGCAAAATATTATTACCGAAAATGAAAATTATTTTATTCTTCCAGCCGTACCATGGTGTCTGCCTCTAACAGAAATGAGTACCAGGAATCTTTCTGAGGGTATAGGGCTGTCGGCGTTTAAGACTCACAACCTCACCGTCATCTGTGAACCAATTTTCTAGTAAACGTGGAGCCCTCGATGTCCCACAACCTAATGAACCTGCACGGCTTGTTACAGGCATAGCTGGGTAACGTTCCCACCTCATGACTCAAGGTACGTAGGTTCAAACCCGGCGGAGGTCGTGCAATTTTTAAGGGCGGAAAAATTCAGGGAACAAGTCCTCTGGGAGGGACTTTAAGCTGCGGGTCTCGTGTCGTAGATTTACGGCACGTAGAAGATACTCATGCTCTAGGAGACCTCTGAGCAAAATTAGGTAAAATGTTTCCCGCTCAAGTAGTTTCCAATGCCTCCGGTAGATGGGGAAGTATCGGGTACCACTGCCAGTAGAGGGGCCGAACTCGCTGGCTGAACGGGGCTGATAGCAAGCACCAGTACCGGAAGGGTATAGCGACTGGTAAAATTTCAAAGGGGGACGTACAATAGATCAAATACTGATCGCGGTGTATGGGGAAAACCACCCCTTCCAATAATGAATGAATAATGAATACAGGCATAGCTTTACCTTTCTTATAAAAAGTATTCTCCTTGCCTGAATACTGTAGGGCAACCAGCAAGAAAAATCTTATAGGACTTAAATGTAAATTTATGAGCAAATTTTCAGCAAACTGCTTTGGAAACTTGATGTTTTCCTTTGGAAAAATACCTGATGTTGGGTTTTACTGCAGCTCAGATATAATATTTATATGACGGACCATAAATGGATCTTTCGACATGCAAGTTGAGTTCGAGTAATTTTGTGTTCCGTTCTCCAACAAGTAGTACCGAACTTGTGGTTAGCGCAGAAGACAGACTATGCACCCGCAATTGCGCGAAGTGTTCTTATTTCTTGCACACTCACGTATCTTCATTGAGAACAAACTCTGTTTAGTTTGCAAGGGTCCACTTGTTTGTTTATTTATTTATTTATTTATTTATACGTTGTTCTGCATATCCCCTCAATTCGAATAACAGTGAATATTTTTTTGTTAAAACAGGAAGGAAATTTTAATTATGAAAAGTTCTTCGGCTGTTCTAAGTTTGGCTTCAGCCCAGAGAGGTCAGCAAACGAGGTCTATTAAATGTACAAGTAGCATTAATTTTTTCCATCGTAATTCTGTCATCTGCTAATCAGATTTCTCTCAGTTTCATGTGTTAATCCTTGGTGGTTGAACAAAATCTTTCCTCCATCAATACTACTGATTGTAGTCTCTTCAATTCTTCCTGTTTCTTCAGTTTCATACACATCATAACATGAATCGCACTGTCGTCAACAGTGACACATATTGAAGAAACTTCTCTCATGCATTGAGCAGGAAAGTGAATCTAATATCAAAACAAAACGTGAAATATTTTATTCAAAAAAGTATTATGCTTTGTCCTTTGCTTCCCTTTTGTCACAGCATGCAAGGAAGTAGCACACGCTTCGGCAAAAAAGATAAACGATGGGCTTACTGCTAGGAACAAGCAAAGATTGATACGGGCAGAAACAAACACAGCGAGAGCAACAGTAGGGGCAATGATTAGTTTCCAGCCGTGCCTATCACAGCGCAAGGAGAATTATACTATTCAACAGTAAAATTTATACAAGTAGGGACTTCTGACAGCAGTATTTGTGAATAAACTGCAAGATAGTTTATTTTTCGTAGATGCGTTTGTAGATAATAGTGCTAATTTCAGTTTATTGTCAAGAGAATTCTACTGACACTATTACAACATATATGTTACTTACATACTTACTCATGGAGCTGAGCCCTTCTGGAGGAGCTGCCAATTCTGCAGCTACTCAATAATTTCCCAGCATTTTATGGAACCCGAAAGTTCATTACCGTTTTCACAAGAGCCCTCCACTGGTCCCTATCCTGAGCCAGATCAATCCAATCCATACCATCCCATTTTCTCTCTCTCTCTCTAGGATAAATTTTAATATTATCCACCCACCTACGCCTTTGTCTTCCCAGTGATCTCCTTCCTTCTGGCTTTCCCGCCAATATCCTATACGCATTCCTCGTCTCCCCCATCCGTGCTACATGCCCTGTCCAACCGATCCTTGTTGACTTGATCATTCTAATTATACTTGGAGAAGAGTACAAGTTATGAAGCTCCTCAGTGTGCAGTTTTCTCCAACCTCCTGTCACTTCATCTCTCTTCGGTCCAAATATTCTCCTCAACAGCCTGTTCCAAAACACCCTCAGTCTGTGCTCCTCCCTTAATGTCAGAGACCAAGTTTCACACTCACACAGAACCACAGGCAAAATTATAGTTTTGCATATTCTAATTTTTATGTTTTTGGACAGCAGACGAGAAGAGAAAAGGCTCTGGACTGAATGGTAGGAAGCATTACCCGAGTTCAATCTCCTCTTAATTTTCCTCTTGAATCAGGTTTCGATCTGTTATCGTTGTTCCAAAATATCTGAACTGTGCCACATTTTCAAAACACAAATGAAAATTCAGTTCAACTCATTTGCCTTTCTCTAACTCTGTACAATAAGTACAGAAAATGCGATCTTACCGTTTCCTTTCATGTGAGTTGCTTCAATTCGAGTACACATTCAGGTAGCGTCCTGCCATCCCACACGCATAACGGAGCAATGCGCTTGCTTCATAAGTACAAAATCTAAATGAGTATATCCTCTTTAGTTTATTGCCTCAAACGAAGGAAATCTTTCCCATTTTTGCGTTTTGTTTTATAGTCCTGACAACACCGCCAAGACACAGGATGGCTGGGTCCAGTTTTGAAGTTTAATTCATCTGGTATATAAGTGCTATTTTTCCTCCTGTAATATTAATTATTTCTCTTGCAAATAATTATTACAATATATATTGTAGAAATATATATTTATTTATTGATAAATTATTACTAAATAGTTATTGATAAATCGAGAAATTTGCAATAGTGGACACGAATCCTGCTTACATTCTAACTGTATTTACACGTATTTATTTATTTATACGTTATATAATGGTCATTCCAGCAGCTTCATTGTTTAGGTTTGAATGGACAGAGTGTGTAGAGGCATGACAATTTCAAAAGAAACAGCTGTGGCCTAATTGCAGTTATATGGCGGAATCCGTGGAGTAACTGAGGAAACTCACCAAGAACCTCTGTCAGAACCAAGATTTGAACAGAGCTCCTCCGGAATACGAGTCAAGATCCTTACCGCTGCTCCAACCCGTACTTTAATTCTGTGTAGCGTACTGGGTACGAACCTCAACCATGATGAGGAATGCTCAGAGAGAACCTTCCTCAGTATTTGGAAAATATTACGATGATGCATCGAAGTTGCATTCATTTTATTTATTTTATTTATTTATTTATTTATTTATTTATTGATCCTGGATCAAAATTCATAACATCTTCACTGTTCTCATCAGGCATAATTTATAAAATGACGAAGCAGGCTTACCTCGTTTTCTGAAGTTCTGGATTCAGTTGTGGGTCTTGGCGCCTGCTGTCTTTAGAGATTTTCCGTAATATTTTTCAGTCCCTGTAGAAAAATGTTCGGATAACACATTAAAATATGTTACAACTGTCTCGTTTCATATCTTTCATAATATTGTATTCACACGTTCCCATTCAAAGCTACGTAGGTCTAACTTAACGGTCAACAAACGTCCTCATAGCGAAGTATGCAGTGGAGTAAAATGGCTCCAGAATTTGTAATTTAAAAGCTGTCTAGGAGATTGTTATAAAGTAACTGCCGTGGTATTTCGGATGGAGGGACAAAGGAATTACTTACTATAATTCAGTCGAAATTCCTAACCCCTGAATTCTATTCAAAGTTATTATGATTCCAAATCAAGGACTTGCAGCACACCTACTCTTGTCTCTCAAGATATTTATTTGAATGCCTGAAAAATTAACCAGCTGGTTAAGAAATTCTCCACTTCTATTGAACCACGCGTTTCACTACAGCGTTTAAGAAATTACGCCTCTACCCTTGTTTGAATGAATAGTTCCCAAAAGGACTGTATTATTTCAAAGGCAAAGTATATATATAATGTCTCATTCGACGCTAAATAACTCTCTCAGTTAATAGAATGTAGTTAAACATTATGCGAAGCAACCGAGCATAAAGTTATCGCTGGATTCAGGACCTACTGCTGCTGCCACCACCGGTTAGCTGCTTATTCCGGAAATTGAAACTGACGTCACAAATGGAATGCTATGAAGTGATTATGGAATCCTGTCAGACTGAGTCCTCCTTACGTAATGAATACACCATGACTACTGCAGCCAGTTCCACGTTCCCGAGCCGTCACACTAAAAATTTAGGGGGCCCATACACGTAAGAGTCAGGCTCGCGAGTCCGACTCAGCTCGGGTTCCAATGAGCCGAACTCGTCCGTGTGTGGGTCGCCACGCTCATACGTGTGTGGTGAAATTAATCCGAGTCCGGCTCCTCGCCGAGTCGGACTCGCGAGCAAGACTCGTACGTGTATGGGCCGCCTTAACCTTCCAGCAGCAGCAGAGTTCGGTTACTTGAGACCTTAACATTCTCTATTACGATAAATTCCTTTAATATTTTACGGAGAAATTTTTTATAAAATTTATTACTCGAAGTTCTTCGTGGAAATTTAGAAACGCGCATTTATTCAAATGGTTATGGAATTCTCCGTTTTATGGAACCCGAAAGTTTATTGTCCTATTCACAGAAAACCATTGAACCTATCCTTCGAGAATTCAACACATTTCGTCTGTTCAATCCATATTTCTCTCAGATCCAATTTAATATTAATTTCCACCCCACGTCTTTGTATGTCCATGCTGTGTTTCTCTTAGAATTTTTCGACTTAAACTGTTGTATGAATTTCCCATCTCTTTCTGCGTGGTACACTGCGCTATATCTAACTTCAATTAATCATCCTCAAAAAGTTACTTACATTAAAAGTACTATTTTAATTGCTCCAATTAATAGACACACATTTTGTCTTTCTTCGTGTGTATATATATCAAGGTACTCTAGAACAATTATCTTAAATTGTCAGAAAATGTTACTTCATGAACCCCGTACGAGTATGTCACAAAAGCCTGTGGTAAGTTGTAGCAGCAACGTCGATGATAATCGTAAGGAAAAGAAATTAACATTTGGTGATTTGAGCCGACGGTGGTTGTGTAGGGTTGAACATTACTGTTTTATATTGTGGACGTCCGAGTCTCGAACTTCGGACCACTCTTACGTGAAGTCTTCCTGACTTTTCTCAGTCTCTTCAATCGCTATGTCAGTATCTTTAAACACGATATGACTACGTCCTTCAATGTCTTTCCATGATTATCATTCATGCAGCCATCCTAAAATTCAACACTACATAAACTAAGTTGCTGAAGTTGAAGAAGTTTATTAAGTAGACTAAAATTAAACAACTAGTAACCAGTCGCTGTTCCGAAACGTCGATAACCTAGTTCTCTTTCGCTCTAAGGCGCCAGTCAGTACATGTTGCCCCAGTGTCCGTGCCGTGACGTGCCGAATGCAGGTGAAGAGAGTGAGGTTAGAATTACTCGGTGCTTAGATCCACGTATGCATTTGCTTTGAAATAGGTTAATCTGGATTTAGTGTAGCTTTCATAGGGATGTTTGCTGTTCTAGCCTCATTTTCCTAATTCTCTTCTGATTTGCAAGGTGTGCGAGGAATGTGAATCAAGAGAAATGGGTGAGGACGGGAGTGTGCTAATATGCACTACGCACAACTATGCAGATTTATGTAGACAACCCATAAAACACCCAGAGGCTGCGTATAAATGTTACTTCTTTCAGTTTAAGCTAGGTCGAGACAATATTACAAGGAATAAGTATTGCAGCCTGATGTTTGTTTCCGACATTGTACATTTCAAGAGGTATATTAAGCGTATAAGCTGTTATGTGCCTCTAAGTGTCTTCAGACATACACGCTGATTCATTCTTTCACTAACAAAGCCTCATCGAATGCAGAACTTCAGTAAGACATGCAAGGCATGGTGAAATTATAGGAAGCCCTAGAAGGTCTTAGGCAAATGACGTGTTGAATTGAAAGACAGTTCTCTACCACTGGACAAAGTTGGTTTAATGCTCAGGTTTTCATTCTTATTTCACACATAGCAACCAATTTCATTCCCAGTAACGGTGGACTGTAAAACTTCAGACATTTAAAAATTAAAATTCGAAAATAATATCATGAACTGGGCGAAAAATTTCTTTTTTCTTATGACATAATTTTGTTATTAAATAAAAAAACTTCAGTGCCCAAATTGCTTTAAACTAAAATAAAATGTAGATTATTTTAATACGGCGTCAGAAACCGGATACGTTGCACATATATATGTCCCTCAAAATTATTTTCTTTCGTTGAGAAAATATTTCGCCCTTTCATGTAAACTATAAATTAAATGGAGAGGTGTGCTACTGATGTATACTGCACTCATTTGCAATCTCGGAGTGCAATGTTTCGATTCTCCTAAGGTTTATACTTGTGATTCTTGTACAAAGAAACAGAGAAGTAACGGTGAGTCGTAACATGCATTTGGAATATCCAGTGAAAGGTGTGTCAAGTCAGTTGTTTATTCTAAATGTTCTCTTCTTTCAGATGACTATATTGTGGCGTATAGATCCATTGCAATGCAATGACTCTGTAAACAGTAGCCGTTGCTAGGTAACGCACGCGACATATACGCAGGCAACAACAGAACAATGAGATTATGCAACCAGTTTCCAAGCAACGGATCCGTAAACACGGCTGCGTCAATAGAGATGCTGTTAGAAATGGTATTTTCTATTCAGTCCGTGCGAAGTGTTTATAAAGAAGAGTTTAATTCAGAATCGGAAGTCAAGTTCCAAGTGCTCCAAGTGAGCAGTTAGTCGAGAGCTGTGCTCTGGAAGGGAGGCTGTAAAGGTGACGCTGTGAGTTCAGGTGTGGAGTGTTAACCTGCGGGCAACGGCGTGACCACGGAAGCTGAAGAATCTCTACTGTGTTAAATTTGTTGCCAGGAAACGGCTAGTGAAGACTGTAATAGACTGAGGACACTGGTCTGTGTGTGTGTGTGTCTGTCAGTAAACTGTGTAGTTCCGAGTGATATATGCAAGTGGCCAATAAATCCAATTCACCGATCCCAACCCCGCCTATAGTCACACGCCCCTAAATACGTGATATATTCCTTTTTTTTAGGCACACTTCGGTACTGATGTTCCTTATGTATTAATTTGTGTTTAGTGAATAAATTTTTACTTAACATACAGTTGGTTAAATAAGTGGAATTTACTTTAATGAGGGAAAGAGACCCGAAAAATCTGGGAATCCCGCACAAAAGAATATTTTCATAATTTGGCTTTTTGTTGTACAAGTTTTCAAGACATAACAAAATCAGTAGCTATTTATGGTACAGAAATAAAGGGATAGTAATGACTTGAATTAGAGCACTGTAACTGTTATACGAGTATATTACCTTGAAAACCAACTTTCCCTTAAGTGTGCAGAATTCACCCACTTCCCCTGCACGCAAATGAAATTTGCACCTATTAATTAAGCCGTTACTGAGATGTTAAAAAATGCAACAGTGAGTTCATAACGAATTTACGTGAAGCCCTGAGGGAAAAATTTCGAAGAGCAGGGAACCCCACAAAATTGATGCAAACAAAAGATTTTCGGCGATTCACCAATCACGACCTTATTTAAAGCAGTCACGCTACTCCTAAGTAATAGCACGTTTAATTAATGAAGACCTTTCATTCCACGCTTATGTATTATTATTATTATTATTATTATTATTATTATTATGAGCTGGGATAGCGCAGTCGGTATAGCAACTGGCTACGGGCTGGACGACCGAGTGTTCGGAGTTCGAGTCCCGGTAGGGTTAAGAATTTTCTCTTCTCGACGTCGTCCAGACTGGCTCTGGGGCCCACCCAGCCTCCTATGCAATGGGTACCGGGAGCTCTTTCCTTGGGGGTAAAGCAGCCGAGGTGTGAAGTTGACAAATCACTTCCAACTAGTGCCGAGGTCAAGAAAATATGGATCTATACATTCACTCCCCCATACGTTTTCATAGCGTAGTGCTTAATTAGTTAAGCGTGGTCCGCGCCAAGCATTCTGACAAGTGACACACGTTTACTATAGGTCCGTGCCGAGTCTATATAGCGAGAGCCTGTAGCTAGGAGTAGATTAGAAAATTAGTATTGTTGAATTGGGTCGAGTTCTGGAGGCTCGGCATTCAAAGGTGATTGAACAAGAAATTGAAAGAAGACTTCATAGTGATTTGAAGTGACAATTCCTGTGATAAATCCGTTGCCAGTTTACGAGAAGTGAAGACTGAGAATCCTAGTTCGTGTGCAACGATGAGCTGGAAAGTGTCTAGAATAGCGATAGCGCTATTAACAACCTATAGTCCCGAACTGTCTAAATGTGTGTCAATAAATCCATTCATCAAATGCAGAAGTCGTTATTATTCCCCACGGAGCCCCGGACATTTGACAAAATAATTAACAGTAATATAAATAAAGGCCGGTCACGGTAGCCGAGCGGTCTAAGGCATGTACTGTCTTCGCTCGCTTGGAAACCGGGATCGTGGGTTCGGATCTGTTTCCTGTGAGGTACGAACTGCATTCTTATATATTATTCTTATACATTGCTGGCCACGGTAGCTGAGCGGTCTAAGGCATGTACTGTCTTCGCTCGCTTGGAAGCCGGGATCGTGGGTTCGGATCTGTTTCCTGTGAGGTACGAACTGAATTCTTATATATTATTCTTATACATTGCTGGTCACGGTAGCCGAGCGGTCTAAGGCATGCACTGTCTTCGCTCGCTCGGAAGCCGGGATCGTGAGTTCGAATCCCACTCAGGGCATGGATGTTTGTGTGCGTTTTTCTGTGTATGTGTACAGGTAGAGGCCTTGCGACGAGCTGATCACCCGCCCAAGGAGTCCTACCGAATGTGTAAGATCTAGAAAAACCGAAGTGAACGGAGAAGTTCATGGAGGTAGGCCTGGGCCCACTGGGGCTGTAGTGCCAAGGAAAAAATAAATAAATAAAGAACTCGTGATGAGGACGTGCCATAGTTCAGGTGGTTAGCCTCCGTCTTTCCACCGCGATGGTCCGGGTTCGGCCTCAAGTCAGTTATGCCCGATTTGTGTTGGACAATGGGGCAAGTACTTCGGTGTCTCTTGGCAATTTTCATTCCACCAAACGTACCATACCTGTCTATCGTCCTGGGCTAGTAAACTAGACCCACCTTTGGCCGACGACTAATTTGTGAGGATGGTGGGTAAATGAAACTGCTCCAGAACTGGGTCTAATAACAGGCGCTAGTATTAGTAGTAACGAACTTTGGGACAAACTATGATAATAGAATTTATTTTCCGATCACAGCGTCTGCGAGGTCTAAGGCATGAACTCTCTTCGCTCGCTCGAACACTGGGATCGTGGGTTAAAATCCCATTCAAGGCATGGGTGTCTATGTTCGTTTATACCGTGTTTGTGTTGTTCTGCGTGTAGCTAAAGGCCATGTGACGGGCTGATCCCCCGTCCAAGGAGACCTACTTAGTGTGTGTAGGATTAAGAAACTGAAAAAGAGGCCAAGGTCCAACAAAAGGACTGTAGAGACATAGATAAATAGACAGAATATATACATCTAATTAAATCAGGTTGTAACAGATCTGGTACAGAGTCGAATAAGATGGGAACATGACCACAGATGTTTTTGGATGAAAGAGGCCGGGTATCATTTCAGGATACTATCCCCGAGATTGCACCAAGAAACGAAATAAATCCACGAAAACTCAGGCTAACAGGTAACCCGGTCGAATTTCGAAACAGTTACCTTACCTAGTTCGCAGTTAGGCAGTCTCCACGAGCAGAACCGAATTACTTGGTATCTTGTGTTGTCTAAGCACTGAGTGCACTATGTTCTCTGTCACGTTTGCTGTGTTATATGCTATTATGAGAGCAATAATTAGTACTCACAAGACGGTAAATGTAGGAGCAGTAGCAGACGCTTGTTGCCAGAGATAAAGGTAATAATGGTGTAATGCAGTTGAGGAATATTAGAAAAGTGTGTTTCTCTGCAGCAGAAGTCTGCTTACTTTTATTTCTTCATTACAGTGAGACACGCGCCATCATACAGCAAAGGGAAAGCTGAGGGGGCACACACGACATATTCCAGGGACTGAATCATGAAGGTCTCAGTGAATGATCATTCACAGTTTATATAAATTAGAAAACCCTTCGCAGAAATCAAGGGGAAATCCAAGAAACCCAAGTATCAACAATTCTCTATTCACATGTACTTTCATAATTTGGAAGTTACAGTTAATTTGAACATGTATTTAAGCATCCTGTGTGTAAGGGTGAACAGTAATGTATGTAAATCAGTGATAATTCTGTATTACCTGTAGTCCCGAGTTGTAAAAGTGTATAAGGGTCAATAAATCCAATCATCCAATCAAAAAGCCGTATTATAAGTTACCCAAACACTTGAAAATATTTAATAAAATGTGTATCTTATACATCGTTGTTAAACTACAACAGACCAATTATTAAACAGGGCTGATCTTGCCGATTTAACTGAAGAAACATGGAAGGAATGGCAACATAGCATGTGAAGGCCAAGTTGGAGGAATCCAATTCATGGCATTCTGTACATACGTACATAGCTCCGTGTGCCACGGACGTGAAAGGAATGTTCGAGGCTCGAACCGGTGTCTACGGCAGACTGTCCGTCCCTATAGCATCCACGTTCATTCACTTTTAAATATAACCTGAGTTCTTAATGTAGGACACATTATCTTCATGACAGGTGTATTCGCCCGAGAAGTAGCCTTAGTACTTTTTAAATTAACTACGTTTCGTTGCTTTCTTATTAGTAATATTAATAGCAAAACCGAGATGCCTTACCCAGACCTATTTTCTCTTTGTCTGAGATTCGAGCTTCTAACAACGGCGACTGAAGACTGCTGTCTTCTGAGGTCTGGTGCCATGTAGTTTGACAGACAGGTACAAACGTTTCGGAGGAAATTATTGCCTCCATCTTTAGTGTATAAGATGGATGGAGGCAGCAGGTTTCTCCGAAACGTATATGGGTATCTATCAAAGAAAGTGGCGTGACATCCTATAAGACAGAAACTTTCATTATTATTTTATTATTTTATTATTTTAATACGTTTACTATTAAATATTGGGGGCACGCGGTAGCGTAGTTGATTGAAGCACTATGCTACAAGACGGAAGGTTGAGGGTTCACGTCTCGATAAGGTCATTGGATTTCTTTCAGTTGACCTAATCCTTCCAGCCGCACTAGGCCCTGGCGTTTACTCAGCCTCTAACAGAAATGAGTACCACGAATTAATTAAAAAATGTTCCTGGGGAGTAAAGCGCAGCCGGCGCGTAAGGCTGACAACCTTACCGCCATCTTTGAGCCGATTGTCTACATAATGTGGGACCCTCAACGTCTCAAAACCCTATGGGCCTTCACGGCCCGTTACAGGGATAGCTTTACTTTTACTATTAAATATTGTTATTTCGAGCAGGTTAGTACTCTGGACTGCTATGGCCGGGACACCGGATATTCTGAATGAGGGTTTTTTTGGGCTTTCTCAGTCCCCCTGGGCGGATACGGTATAGTACCTCGATTAGTCCATGGCTCTTTCCTTCCTAATCCTTTCAATTCACTATCGGCCAGTCGCCCTAGCGTTGAAGTCTACATAGTCTAACATACTGACAGCGTCGCAAGAAATACAAGTGAACGATCTCTGTGAGAATAAATCCGTATTGTTAGCCTCAGGGATATGAAGCATTCTTTATATGCGGTTTATGAAGACGCCCTCAGCAACTATCGTCGAAAATTCGACGATATTGAATATCGATTTGGGAAGGAATTTGGCAGGAAATAATCATAGCGAAAGCAGATCACAGTGGCCGCAAGGTCTAAGGCATAAACCGTCTTCGCCCACTCGAACAATGGGATCGTGGGTTCGAATCCCACTCGAGGTATATAAGCACCCTTATAAATTTCAGTTATAATACTGCACTTATCTGCACAAAATTAAAGCAGGATAGTTGCTGCTCCCGCCGAGATTCGAACAGAGCACCTCCCAAATGCAAGCCAGAAGCGTTACCATTGAGTTAGACTGCTCGAACTAGAAGCTAAATATACGTTACTCTGTACGAGCTTATGGTGTTAACAAAAGAAGATAATAATGTTCTCTTAAAAACTGGGTATGTAGAGGTTGTAGTCACATCCGTAGACTATTTATTTAGAAGTTAAGTTGGCCGGAACTTCCATCTAAACCTCGTTGGTCAAGTCCATGAATAAAGTAATTACAATTTCTTCGTATTCGAGAAATCACTGGTTGGAATATCGGTACGGTCATCCACACGTTTTCCTCAGTCCCTACAAGTAAGTGGTGGATAGTACCTTATATCGGTCAAGATCAATTTCTTTTCAATTCATCATTCACGATTATTCTATAACTTGTCGCTATGCATCTTGAAAGGAATTGTAAAATACCGAGGAATCGAACTGTTCTCGGACTGGGGACCAAAAATCCGAAGGACTACGTGATCCAACCCAGGCACACGCCAATACAGTACCTAAAACAGGTCACATCCTTCCCACTTTAATCATTTCAGCCACGATTCTACTTGATGCTATAAAACTATGGGATAAAATTAAACGCAGTTTTACCTACAGTCTGTATACAAAAGGATCTAATATGCTGACTGGGATCCTGTTAAAATGGGACAGGAATGTATAGGAAGCATGCATGCCAAGAAATTAGTCACGGCCCAGTTCCCTTCTATCAGCATTTACTTACGAGCTATACACAAAAATAACAAAAGATAATTTTTATCGCCATACTTTTTATGGAAAATTAATTAACGTCGTAACGTTACTATATTGTACTGTCAGTGAAACTGCAACATCAGCTGATAGAACAAGGTTTCCAGGCTGTTCTCATATTTAACTCTAAAATTAATTCAAACGAGTATTTTTAATTAATAATGATTCTGAATAATTTCTATATACAAAAATTCATGACCATCCGTACGCACGGAACCCTTTTTATGGGCTTTTAAATGCAATCGCCTTTAGAATATTGGTACACACATCAACGGGCCTGTTACCGTTAGCTAGTGTACAGCGATGTTGAAATTTTCTGATAAAACTTACGGAATGCAATTTCGGAGCATTCATTCGTGCAAAATTCTTACTGTCAAAATTTGAATCATGGATAAACACATCGATAAGAAGAAAATAGTGTTTCCCTAATACCATGCTTCGTAGCATAAATAGGGTGCCTCAACAATATGTTCACAGAAATCTACATTCTAATCCAAGCATCGATGATAAATGTGGAAGACAACAGAATTATATATCACACTTCTCTTACTTTATGAAAACAAATGAATCAAATTTGTCACTTCAAAGACAGGGTGCTTCAAGAAACATGTAGTTCTATTCTAAAACGTAATTCAGAGACAATATACAGAATGTTGAATGACCTGCAAGCGGCCCGTACCAGAGATGGAAATCCATGCGCCAAAGGCTTCGAGATTATTGCCGTACAGTTCTTTTTTAGTTTCTTGGGATGGGTTGAGACTGAGTTCACTTGATAAACCGATCACTAATTGGCACATTGCACCAACCCCAGATATTAGGTGATGATGAATATGGAACAGTTGTTGGAATAAACATTAGCAGGGGAAATCGAAGTATTCGGAAAGAACCTGTCACAGCGCCACTTTGTTCACCACAAATCCTATTTGGGATCGAATACGGACCGCCGCCGTAGGAAGCCGGTAACTAAACGCTTGAGCTTATTTTTTTTACTGCTAGTGAGGTGAGACTAAGTCCCTTGCACTGCGGCCACTTCTAGCCTATTGTACCAGTCCAAGATTATAGGCGAGGGTGATTGTGGAGCAATTGGTGGAATGAAGATTGGCAGGGGAAACCGAAGTACTCGGAGAAAACCTGCCCCAGCGCCACTTTGTCCAACACAAATCCCACTTGACCAGACCGGGATCGAACCCGGGCCGCCGTGGTGGGAAGCCAGCGACTAACCGCCTGAGCTTAGGCACGGCCTTGCTTTGAAAGCTGGTATAGTAAAATTTTACTACTCTCAGTTACATGAAGGGAAGAGTAATTTTAATTAGTTCTATTGACAGATCTGTTTTCCCAAGTTATTCAACTGCATATCAAACGTTCGCAAATTCATAATCTGCATTGATGTTTAAAAATCATTACCCGAAGGTATGGCTAATGAGCATGTATATATATACTTCCGTGTATTAATATGCAACTGTACAATAATTGAACATCTACAATTCCCTGAGCTGCCACAACGTATTTTCGAACCCCCCCCCAAAGTTCCAAGGTTTTCCTTCTTACCCAGTTGCCACTCATACAGGACTGCAGCCAACTGAGTAGCTGAATACTACAAGCAAACGGGCTGAAATGACGGGTCTGTCGAATAATTTGTCTCTGTTTAAACACCTCTGTCTAGCCCTTCGTAAGTAGGACGTGGTTGTTTGATTTCCGAACGTGGAGCAGCAACCGTGACTGCGGTTTCCCGTGCTTAACCTGTAAATTTCGAGCGCAGTGACGGGACATCACCCCACCATCGACACTATCTGTCTATCTATGGCACTACAGCTCTTTGTTGGATCTTGACCGCTTTTGCAGTTTCTATATCCCATACAGATTGTGTAGAACTCCTTGGACGGAAGACCAGACCGTCGCAAGCCCGCTATCTACACACAGAACAACGCAAACAGAATAAACGTACACAGATATACATGCCTTCAGCGGGATTCGAACCCACAATCCCAGCGTTCGAGCGAGGGAAAACAATTCTTGCCTTAGGCCGCGCGACCACTGCGATCGGCCCACCATCGGCACTATAGGGGGCAAAAGTAAAGTTGTACCTGTGATTAATAAATTAAGCACAATGCCATCAATACGTACGGGGGAGTGGAGGTATAGCTCCTCCATTCTTGACCACGGTACTATGGAGATGAGTTGTCAGGTTGGCGTCCCTATCGCTTTACTTACCCCGGGGGAAGAAACCCCCAGCACCATTTGGATAAGAGGTTGCGTGGGCTCCTGATCCGATCTGGGCACAAAGGAGAAGAGAAAAATCTCTTTCCCCTCCCAGGAAACGGAACCCCGGCGGTCCAGCCCGTAGTTCGTCATTGTGCCGACAGAGGTATCCCAGTTCACTCCACAGAGCGTAAAAGGGTAAATCTATCCCTGTGCATAATTACTTAAGAACCATGCCATGAAGACATATGGAGGTATCTTCTCCACAGTGCTCAGACCTGTTCGGGGCCCACCCAGCCTCCTACTCCACGCGTACGTGAAGCGATTTACCCGGGATAAAGTGACAGGGCCGTGAAGCTACATTCTACCCCTCCATATATCTTCATGGCATAGTTCTTAATTAATTAAGCACAGGGGCAGCTTAAACTCCTCAGACGGTAGTCACATTAATTAAAACAAAACACTCGGAGATAAGGAAATAAGAGACTCTGTAAATACGACCTCATCTTTCAAGTAAGTTGAAAGAAATTCAGTGGAATATCTTCGAAATTGTTGTTGTGTGTAAACATTCAAAAACTTTATTTCGTATAAATATATCTCTCATAAAACTGCATAATGAGGAGCTTCATAACTTGTACTCTTCTCCAATTATAATTAGAATGATCAAGTGAAGGAGGATGAGGTGGGCAGGGCATGTAGCACGAATGGGGAGACAATGGAAGCATAGAGGATATTGGTAGGAAATCCAGAAGGAAAGATACCACTGGGAAGACCAAGGCGTAGGTGGGGGGACTCTATTAAAATGGATCTTAGAGATATACGATGAGATGGTATAGATTGTATTGATCTGGCTCAGGATAGGGACCAGTGGGGGACTCTTGTGTACATGGTAATGAACCTTCAGGTTCCATAAAATGCAGAGAAATTCTTGAGTAGCTGCAGAATTGGCGGCTCCTCAAGAAGGGCTCAGCTCCATGAGTGAGTGAGTAGGTAAGTATATAACTAGGCCACGCCATAGCTCAAGCGTTTAGTCGCTGGCTTCCCACTGCGGCGGCCCCGGTTCGATCCCGGGTCTGGTCAAATGGGATTTGTGGTGGACAAAGTGGCGCTGGGGCAGGTTTTCTCCGAGTACTTCGGTATCCCCTGTCAATCTACAATCCACCAATTGCTCCACATTCACTCTCACCTACCATCTTGGGCTGGTACAATAGGCCAGAAGTGGCCGCAGTACAAAGGACATAATCCCACCCCACTAGCAATAAAAAGAACATATAACTAATAAATTTATATCTTCATGATTCATGGATTGCTAACAGAATCATCCGAAATATCACTCTTGCTTTGACCTCTTTGAAATACCTTACGCAACACAGTCCTGTTAAGGAGCCTTGGTCACCCCATGTCACACCGACAATTCAAGCGAGCATGTCCGAAAACGATCTCCATTTTCTGCACAAACACCCTCTTTCTTTCCCGTTTATTAAAAATGAACGAGTCGGAAGAAGACAGAGGAACGGACGCAGGATATAATCGTTGATTGCTGAAGAAGTTCAAAAGAATTCACCGCATTAGGGAAATGCGGCGACTTAATTAAGACTCCTGAGGATTAAAGTGGATTATAGATTCACCTATCAACTTTCAAATACATCCTTGCATTAAAACAGAATTTCATACAGTAAAAAGAAAGTTGCCCTCTGCTTAACTAATTAAGCACTACTCCATGAAGGCTTATGGGGGAGTAGCCACATAGATCCACATTTTCTTGACCTCGGCACTAGTTGGAGGTGAGTGATCAGTTTCAAGCCCTGGCCGCTTTGGCCCCGAGGAAAGAACCTCTGTACCTACTGGATAGGAGGTTGGGTTGGTCCCAAAGTCGGTCTGGGCGACGTGGAGAAGATAAAATTCTTGACCCTACCGGGACTCGAAACCTAACCCCTTTGTCGTCTATCCCGTAGCCAGTTTGCTATACTTACTACACTATCCCGCAGTATTGCTAAATAATCAGCCTGGATTCTTAAGAATTTTGGCGAGTCTAAACAGAGGCTATCTGTTATTTGTTGTCCGGTGGCCAATGTTGTGAGTGAGGGTGCGTGCAATAAATGTTTCTTCGGTCTAATCCATCAGCCCGACAGTTACAAGCTGTAGACATGAGATTAGTTCCATACTTTGGTCACAGCAGACAGGTCGCAATGTCTAATGAAAGGTCACGGGTGAAAAATATTACTGTTTTGGTTTTTTTATTGCTAGTGTAGTGGGACTAAGTTCCACTGCGGCCATTTCTGGCCTACTGTATCAGCGACAGATGATAGGTGAGGGTGATTGTGGAGCAATTGGTGGGATGAAGATTGGCAGGGGAAACTGAAGTACTCGAAGAAAACCCGCCCCAACGCCATTTTATCCACCACAAATCCAACTTGACTAGACCCGGGATCGAACTCGGGCCGCTGCGGTGGGAAGCCAGCTACTAACCGCTTCAGCTATGGCGCGGCTCACTGTTTTGGTGTTAGGATCAACACAAAGTCGAAGCTATAGCACTTCCAAATGTGTTTTGTTCACACGACAGTTCCAGTATCAGGTAAACAGTCCCTTATCTAGTTCATTCCTTTGGCGTTTATTTTTTGGAAGTAAAGAGCTGCAACTTATTACAACAAAAATACAAACAGTTTTTGCACTGACTGCAGGCAGAATTTCCTTATATCAGTCAAATGTATCAATTATCCAATCCACGTCTCTGGTCTCGAGACTAACGCACGGATGTCCCAACTTGAATATCGCTACGGCTTCTCTTGTTCTCCTCAGTTCGCATTTATAACCAGCTCGTTACATGCTGAGTCGTTTGTCGCTGCGAAACATCAGTAGCTCGCATTAGCCAACGCCGTCGGACATCTCGTGAGTAGACTGTCGAGAAACTCCTTGCATTCACAGATCCCGAAGGCTCATTATCATCCTAACCGAGATCTGCCACTGGATCCCGAATCAGCCCAATCCAGTTCATGTCTTTACAATGTGTGTGTTTATCATCAGTTTCATTATCATGTTCCAATACATGCTAGCTCTTCTACATTACATCTTCCTCTGAGAATATCGAAACAATTTTTGTTGATTTCCTGTTCCCTCCATTTCGTTTTTGCATCCCGTGATGGGACAGGTTGGCAGGTTCCCTTGGTGTCAGTTGCGGAGTGTCTGAGAACAGCAGCCGGAAGCTAACTAGTATATTTATTGATGATAACAACTGCACACGGTTAATACAGACAATCCCCATTGGTAAGAAACTGCCGCCTACACATGCAAGGGCAGTTGCCCACTTCTAGTATGAGACTAATCTGTTCCACACGTGAACACAAGCCGCGTCAGTATCAGACAGTGTCTTGATAGTGTCCTGGGAGAAATGTATATACTGGTCAGTTAGGGTGTTTTCTTTCTGGAAGCTTCAATTAGTTTCACTCATTGCATCATCATAAGACTATTCTAGAATATTCTAATGTTTAAAATATGTTAGTCCATCTGAAACTTGTTTTATTCCTCGACTTATCCGATATTCGCTAAATTTATGAGACAGGAGTTCGACAAATGTCTCTGTTTTTTAAGTACAAAACAAGCTTGTATTCTGGCGATAACATCGGTGAAAATCAAAGTTACAATCATTTAGTATTTCCTATTGGTACAGAACTTTCTTCTGATTATACATCAATAAGGATTTCTATAATATGTACGTTAGATACAACGATTCACCATATACAACATATGAATCACCTCATGCAACAATTCACCATATAAATCATGTCACCATGTACAACATCTTGTCCGCCATATTATTCTCAATTCAATGTAATTTCAGCCTTCCATTCCATGCTTCAGCTCCCGTAATTCCAAATAATTCTCCTCTGAACTCTGTTCTCGGCTTATCTTCAATCTGCATTTTTAACACAGAATGAAGGATAAAGTGGAAGTTCCATATGAAACAGACGGCAAAGGCAAAATAAATGTTTTTGTTTCAATCTCAAGTTTTACAGCGAGAAACACAAGACAAAATGTATCAGTTTACGCATCCCTGCAAATTAACTGAACACACAGAGAAACGGAACTGCCTTCAGGACATGAACCGCATTTATCCAAATTCAGAATTATGAATGTTAATCTCCCAGCAGGTATGTCTAGTGACAATGCATTAGAATTTTAGTTGGAAGATCCTCAGTTGTGATCTCAACCGAGACAAATATAGTGGATGTGGTTCTTGGTGGTTTTCCTCAGTCGCTTAAGGGAAGTGCGAGTATAGTACCTCGATTCGGCCAAGACCGTTTCCTTCAATATCGTTTTCGAATTCGTTATTCGTCAGTCACCCTTACATTCGAAGCTGCTGGGTCCAGATGCAGAAAGGGCAGGAAAATAACCCAGAAAGGACACAGATCTTACTGAAGTACCGGTTACATAAGGACATACAGCACGTCCAACATAACGGACTTCGGGGCTATGCTTATTCTTTGGTGTTTCTAGATGTTCATGAGACCACGACAGCAACAAATACAAGAAAACAATAAATATTTCAAAGTGATCCTCCATTCTGTAGTAAAGAAGACATTTTATCTAGACCATATATTTCGAAGTTAAATATGCCATATTACGGAAAGTGACAAAATTCTTGAAATGTGTGAATGTTTCAGAAGCTCGGTAGGAACCGCGCGACGTCTGTACGTGCGTCACACCAGGGACCCGATGTACAAGGTGTTTCGCAAAGAGCGACACAAATCGGCAACACAAGTTCAAAACAAGTTCCTCTAAGACAACTGAGACCCCCTCGCCTGCTTCCTCTTTCTCTGAATTCAGCATTAAAATTAGTTATCAAGTGGTTATGAGTTGAAATCTTGATCCAGATACTGGCTGCGAATCGTCAGGCCCACCACCTTCCAAGTAGGTACAACAACTTACAGTTAAGGCGAGCGGATGCTGTTCTGTTCAGGTGGCTGCGGAGCCGCTGGGCAAGGCGTTCTTTAAGGGCGGTTTAGCTCACAGAAGCCGCGCGGCTCCCTGAACGCAGACACGATCTCCAACAGGGTCTTATAGAAAAATCAAGATTAGCCGAACATGCCTAAGAAGAGGGTCACAGGGTAAGTTTGGATGATGCTAGGGTTTTGGAAATTGGAATGCTTAACCAATCCAATCAGCCAACCCAGTTTGGACATTTCTCCTAACTGGATCCCCTCATCAGCAATAAGGTTTCTAACTCACAGAGAAGATCTGAATGACGTGATAAATTTCCATAATGTTTCAGTCTCGAGTCTTCATGTTTTAATCCACAGATGGCGATAATGGTAGTCTAGATTCCCAGTATGTGGTTCGCAACCAACAGATACAAATTATTTGGTCGTTTTCCTCAGTACATCAAGGCAAGTGCTGTGACAGTAGCCCTATCTTAGAAAAAGCAATATCTGCTTTCTGCGGGATCATTCGAGTCATCCTCAAATTCGACTTTCTGTAATCGAGAAAGCGTTGTTAAATAAAATAAGAAACTTAATTCACCATTTTTATTAAACTGTGCAGTGTCGAAACGGTACCATGCGGCACACTAATAACTTAATTACAGACGAAACCACAATTCCTATCTTGCGCTGTTCTCAATTGACATGAAAATAAATTTAAGAATGTCTCTAAGCGTGATTATGGGGGGCGGGAGGGGGCGGTATGTCTCCCGCCTCTTGGACCTTCCTGGTCTCTGCCTGCGTGACAAAGGTAAAGCAGTGATCCGTACTTGTCTGGAGCGTGCAATCAGCGGACTGCATTAAGAGGGACCGCAGTGAGAGTAAGGACTACACACGCCTATACCCGGCGCAGGCCGTTTTTGCGACCACAATGCTAATTAGGACATGATCTCAAGCACTTGAATGTTACGGTACTGAATTCAATTTACGCCGAACCCAGAGGCCGCGTGGTCTAAGGAATGAACTGTCTTCGCCCGCTCGAACGCTGGGATCGTGGGTGCGAATCCCACTCAAGGCATGTATGTCTGTGTGCGTTTATGCAGTGTTTGTCTTGTTCTGTTTATAGATAGAGGCCTTGCGATGGGCTGATCCCCCGTCCAAGGAGACATACCAACTACGTATAGGATTATGAAACTGAAAAGCGGTCAAGGCCCAACAGAGGGCTGTAGAGGAATAGATAGGTAGGTAGGTAGGAAATTAGGTAGGTAGGTAGGTAGGTAGGTAGGTAGGTAGATGGATGGATGGCGTTCCACTTACTCGTATTAAATGAACGATTCTTTCGTTTGTATGTTTTATGATAATGTAATCACAAAGTGCCGACCGTTGACAGAAAATATTTACTGACCTAATAAAACAAAAAATTGTCAAAAGCAGAAGTAGTCAGGTTTTCTAAGCGATAAAACTTCTTTTGGTAGAGAAAAGTGTGATCCAGATCATGTAAGAAAACCCACCGAAATCCACCAGAACGACGTTATGTAGACTGCTTCATATCCTCACAGGTCCATTCATTTCAATTCTACTTTTTCCCCCGTACTTCAGCAACATTAGCCTACAGTTTACTCAAAGAAGTTATGACATTTGGGAAGTATTTTTACGGCTTACAGCAGAAAGTTTCAAGATTGAGTAGGTCACTAAAGAAAATATCTACACCGTCATTTCATTTTTACAGCTAACAATAAAGTCCGTTGCCAAGACCCATGCAATTAGAAGAAAAAATAACGAAAATCTTGACTCAACTCCCCACAGCAACCATCACACTCCATCCATATAATGTTCGCCGGTGCATAATCCGAAAAAGAGGATGAAATTAATTGTATTAAAAATACCTCACATAAACGAGTAATTAAATGGCAGTAAGTAGGATTTGAGGTTCTCACAGCGGTGGTTATGAAGAACATAATGCCGTATACTCCGCTGAAATTCAACTGAACGTTTCTGGGGGGGGGGATATCGCCTCCATATTCAGGGTTGAAGAATAAGTCGAGAATGGAACCAGCGTGAGAACTGGTGGAAAGCACTGCTCCGCTTGCCACCTCCTTTCACGCTGGCTTCTTGCTTGACTTCTTCGACCCGAATACAGAGGCGATATAATTTCTCCGAAACGTCGGTACACTTTCAACGGACTACACGACGTTTCATCCTATGAGACAAAATTCTTTAAATTCTGAAATCGTTGAAATTTGAGGAAAAATGCTCAATATTTCTGCTCTAAAGTTAAAGGTACATATAATTTGTGCATATGTTTAAGTAAGGTTCACACCATGAAGGCATACGGAAAATTGGGGGGGGGTGTAACGTCAAGCACTCTTAATCTCTGCACTTGATGCAGATGAGTTCCAAAATTGCTCCGATTCAAGATCTTGATATTTCGTTCTATTTTTAAGAACGCTCCCAAACAAGCTACTACTGATTATGTCTATTCGACGTTGCCTGATAACTGCAGCTAATAGAGATAATTAAATAATGGCGTATACACCATTTTTTTAGTCCAATATAACACGTCCTATCTACGTTTGGAAAACGGAAGAGGCAAAGATTCCGGTTTGTATTCGGGTTATGGCCGATTCGATCTCACACAGCGCCCCAAACAATACAAGTTTCATCGTTCTTTCTTCAGTGATCACAGTTGAATCCTGTGTCCATTCCCTGAAATATGTTATGATTATTTCCTCCTCAGTCCCTTTCAATTCACCACACGTAAATATGCTCACCTCATGAGACTATGTAACCTTCAAAATTTCGCCAAAAGGGTGGAGGAGACAAGTATTTTCCATTCCAAACTCCTGTTACAACATCGTGCTATTGACAAAGAATGAAAACAAATTAGCTTCAGCACACAGATAAAGGGCCGAAGGCTTCTAAATTTGTAAAGGGTCCAGCTCCAGACAGTTACAGACTTCCTAGCCTAGCCACAGAATTCAGTCACAAAACTCTAGGCACGGGCTTCTCCGGTTACAGCCTGCCTTTTATTACAACACGATAAATGTTGTTACTTATCTTTCTCTTCGATGAAAAGATAAATCCTCTTCTTATCACTGATTCAAATCTGTTTTGTTTACTAACTACATGCAGCTGAGCCCTTCTTAAGAAGCCGCCCTTTGTGCAGCTACTCACGAATTTCCCAATACTTAAAGGAGCCCGAAGGTTCATTACCTTGCTCACAAGGGCCATCCACTGGTCTCTATCCTTACCTAGATCAATCCAGTCCATACCATCCCATTTTATCTCTCTAAGAGCCATTTTAATATTATCCACCCACCTACGTCTTGGTCTTCCTTGTAGTCTCTTTGTTTCTGGTTTTCCCACCATTAACCTATATACATTCTTCTTCTCCTCTATTCGTGTTACACACCCTGCTTATCTCATCTTCCTTGACTTGATCATTCTAATTATACTTGGAGAAGAATTCAAGTTATGAAGCTCCTCATTATGCAGTTTTCTCCAACCTCCTGTCACTTCAGCTCTCTTCTGTCCAAATATTCTCCTTAGCACCCTATTCTCAAACACCCTCAGTCTACGTTTCTCCCTTAATGTTACAGACCAAGTTTCACGCCCATACAGAACCACAGGCAAAATTATAGTTTTATATATATATGAATCCGTCCAAGTCCGAGTATTGAACAGACCAAAATTCGAAGCGAATATATCTCGAATAAAAGTATTTCAGACACTTTTACAGGCAGTATTAAAAGTACTGTCATGTGTACGAGTGACTATCGACGGGGTTTTGGATAGGAGATCGGCCTTATCGACAACCTTGACATACGACGCGTAACTATATTTAATTATAGCGTAATCGCTGATCTTCACACTTCAGAGTTCACTACAACATACGCTAAGTCTTTCATTCTGCTATGTCTTCAACAGTCGTTCCCTGGTAATGGCTTCTAACAGTGGGCATTCTTCAACTGCACCGACCAAGTCTTCTCTTCACACACTCTTTTGCAACTGACTACTGACAATTCACTCCGTTACAATTCACGAACTTCTAAACTTGTCTTGGTTATAAGATCTCAGCACGGACAGTGTAGAAAATACCGTTCACTGTTATACTCCAATCGTTTCCATGTGCCCGTTGTTTGTTTGCTAAGGCGTTAGTCGGTAACGGCTGCGTATATTTTCACGTTAAAGATTCGTTGCCTAGCAGCAAATGTTATTTCGTTGTTAGGTTCGAGGTCGTTAGCCAGTAACGGCTGTATACGCTACAGGAAGAAGGCCTTTCTTATTTGCACCAACTTAAAATTATTTGTGGTATAGTAATTAACAGATTATGAGCTACTAGAAAGTGACGGATTACGTTGATGTTGGAAATCCTCTCTTCAAATGTCAAACGGGGTGCCAGGTATTATTCTCACAGTTTTACTTCCTTTTCTTTTCTTTTCTTTTCTTTCCATACGAATTAGGGGATAGTACGCACAGACGCATGCGCACTGTATACGTTTAAAATTCGTCTTCCCGGTATTCGCGATAAACTTCTCACATCATTCACATCTGCTTTGAATAAGCGCAGTTAAACGGCCTGAGGAGTGTTTTAAAGTCAAAATGGCACAGCGTCTGTCACTCTAGAGATTTCTCGTTCTAATTCCGCATGGGACTATCCTAACCTAGGCCGCGCCATAGCTCAAGCGGCTAGTCGCTGGCTTCCCACCGCAGCTGCCCGGGTTCGATCCCGGGTCTGGTCAAGTGGGATTTGTGGTGGACAAAGTGGCGCTGGGGTACTTCGGTTTCCCCTGCCAATCTTCATTCCACCATTGCTCCACAATCACCCTGACCTATCATCTGGGGCTGGTACAATAGGCCAGAAGTGGCCGCAGTACAAGGGACTTAGTCCCACCCCACTAGCAATCAATCAAAATCCTAACCTGAGATTTTTCGGCCTCTCGCCCTCCCCCATAACCAGCTGCTCTCTTGGACATCTCTCCCGCCCCTCCCTAACTGTCCTCATAACACAACTCACATGATGATTGCGTCCTGAGCAGCTTCGCAAGGTAACCGTGCTAGTGGCTCCTCGCCTAACAGTTCATCCACAGTGTCTGTGTAACGAACAGGGCTGCACCGGTAGTAGCAAAATTTTGAATCTCATTGGCTGCCAGCCGAAATAGCTGCAGGTTCACAGGATGCATCTAGGAATATTTCTTCAGCAGAACAAGTAATCAGCCCATCGCTACAATTCAATATTGCGGTGTCAGTAAGGCAGTTAACTAGGCCGTGCCATACCTCAGGTGGTATTCGCCGGCTTCCCACCGCGGCAGCCCGAGTTCCATCCTAGGTGAGGTCATGTGGGATTTGTGGTGAACAAAGTGACACTGGAGCAGGTTTTCTCATAGTACTTCGGTTTCTCCCTCAAATTCTGATTCCACCAACTGCACCACATTCATCTACCATCCGGTGCTGGTACAACAGGCCAAATAGTGACTGATGTACCAAGTGGACTCAGTCTAACCCTACCCCAATGAACTAAAAAAAAGTTAACTGGTGGGTAACTAAATAAACTACGAGAATCCATGGTGATAGATGCTCATCTGATCAAAACATTCACCTTTTTATGAAAGCCGAAGGTTCACTGCCGTGTTAACAAAAGCTCGCAATTGGATTCTTCGCCAACTGAATCCAGTCTACGCTTTTCTCTCCCACAAAATTCTGTTATAAGAATCTCCTTCCCTGTAAGCATATGTATCTCAGGCAGTTTCTTCTTTTGAGGTTATGCAACAAAATGTGCTCTCCCTCTTACCGTGCGTTCTGTATGCTCCGCTCATCTCATCCTTCTCTAGTCAATAGATCGAACAATTAAACTCTAATACAATGAGATGGGCTCAACAGTGATACTTGTTCAGTTGTGCTGAATGTAGATATGAATTATACGACAACCGTCTTTCTCTCCAACTGTGTCCTCTGTTGTCTCTTCACTGACGAAGGATGTATAGCACTGAACTGTCAGGATTTGATCCGCAAACCTTGTGCAAGGGCTGAGTGCTCCCAGCCTTAACTGACCGGTATATGCCTAGTCCCTGCGCTCCTACTCCTCCGATATTTGCCTCATGTTTTATGGAACAAGGCGGTGGTAGAAATTTTTTACAGCCACAGACTGGTGGATGTTTCTCAACAGACTAGTGTACGTTACATTTTTAACAAGCAAAATAGGCTTGCCTCTCATGTTGTTCTTTATTTTTCTTCTCGCCTGTGATTCCCTGCTAAACTGTCACTTTAGAAGCTGAGGGAGATTCTTGCGTTGGTAAAATTGATCTAACAACCCTTGTGACACCCCAGTCTCTATGCCGAAATCGAGGATCAGATTGCGAGGTGGACAGCTTCAGATATCATCCAGAATCATCTGTCAGCTCGATATTCAATCCGATTTCTCAATTCGTTACACAATAAGAAAATTCCTGTCATCTGTCTTCAGGTTCTAAATCGCCTTCCTGCAGACTGGTCATTCACTGAGGTTCTTGAAGCTGGGACTGACCCTGACATTTCACAATTTTGCGTCAGCCCGCTGATATATTTTGACGACAGAGAGACGTTTTTCTGGATGAAAAATGTTAGGTACCTTTTCGGATAGCTTATATTGTCACAAAGATTATCACTTTGTTATAGTGATGTTTAGTGATGATATAGTTATATGTTTTATTTCTCTGGATGCATTCCGATCAAGTACGTCATTATTGTTGCACACACATGCAATAAGCCATTATCCCTCAACAGTGGAATAATTTGTCCCCTCAGTCTAATATATGATATGTAAATTCGCTTTCTTGTTCCATCTGTCTGTCTGTCTATCTATCTATCTGTCTATCTGTCTATCTGTCTATCTATCTATCTATCTATCTATCTATCTATCTATGGCTCTACAGCCCTTTGTTGAACCTTTGACGCTTTTCCAGTTTCTTAAGCTTTTTACACAGCCGGTATGACCCTTTGAAGGAGATCAGACCGTTGCAAGGCCGCTACATGCAGACAGGTCAGCACAGACACAGAATATACGCACACAGACATCCATGTCTCAAGCAGGATTTGAACCCACCATCCCTGTGTTCGAGCGAACGAAGAAAATTCATGCCTTAGAGCGCGCGGCCACTGTGATCGACTTCACTGTTGTTACGAGTGCCAAAAATTATTTAAATCTAGAGTTAAACTCAGCTTTTCAAATCAGACTTCTTGCTCCCTTCGTACACCTTGCGGCAAGATGTTTTCCCCTCGGCACATAATCCATAGTCATTAAGGGGCACGTTTGATTGCACACCCCTCTTATCACGGTAAAACTAGCGACATTTAAACAAAACCAAGTCTTCATGTTGCACTAACGAGCACTCTACAAGCCGGAGTAGCTAATAAAGTCGGAGTACTTCATCCCTAGGCTACACCTACATTGCCAGTCTCCCCTCGCAATGAGTACCCAGCGACCAAGCCACGCATTCATAACACGTCTGAACTCGTTCTCAATTGTATAGAGAAAACCGTACGAAGACAATTTCATTAGTACTTTCCTATTTCAGGTTTGAAAGAAACGATCACAATGACCGCGCGTTCTAGGGCATGAAATGTCTTCGCTCTTTCAAGCACTGGAATCGTGAGTTCGAATCCTACTCGAGGTATAGACGATTCGCGTTTCTTCTGCGTTTGTGTTGTCCTGTGTAGGGCGATAGGGTTGGTCACTCGTCCAAGGAGTCGTACCGACTGTCTGTAAAATTTATCGTTCCAGATTACGTCCGACCAGAACAGGCCACAGGGCCTAATACGAAAGGTAGAAGAAGAAGAAGAACTTGGAAGGATTAAGCCATATGGAATGTCCCTTTCGTAATTAACTCTTATCTATTTATGCTCAAAGCTCTTTGTAGTAAACAGCTGATCTGGAATATAACCCAAGATCCCATTGTTTTACTTGGTCAATACTGCACACGACTTCTAACACGTAACAGGTACCACCGTCGTCGTCGTCGTCGTCGTCGTCGTCGTCGTCGTCGTCGTCATCATCATCATCATCATCATCATCATGCAGTCTTTCAGTGGGTAGTGGGACCTAAAGGGTGAATGATGCAGATTCTCACGCTGAGATGAGTGGTACGCCTTCATGTCGTAGTGCTTAATTCGTTGAGCAAATTGACAACTGTACTTTATCTGGCCTATTATCATCACTATCATTGTCACCATTTATTTTCTGTCATCACAATCATCCTTATTGATTCAATTATCATTATTTATATTATTTTATTATTATCATCTTCATTATCATCGTCAACATCATGAAAATTAGGAAAGAGTTAAGCAGCCGTAACACCCTTGACATGCTAGCCTGCTACAGTTTCATACTGTAGTTGCTCGGTTGTGACACGCAGTCTGGTATGTGGGCGTCAAAGTTTCGGTGGAGCTTACTGCAATCATCTTCAGGCCAGAATGAGGAAGTATATTTCACAGAAACGTTGATGCTTATGTGGCGTTATAACCCACGAGATCACAATATGAATCTTCATAACAATGAAAATCTCTAATTATATATACCTATATATTTTCACGTATTCCTCTTTAGCGTGACTAAAAATAATGTGTTCTCGATTAGGTGAATCGATATATTGGATACTCACAAATCGCAAATACAATTAATTATAACACACTGAGGATTAATATAACTATAACATGCAAAATAAAATCTTCAACGTCTGCTTGCTAGTCGTAGGTTGGTAACGAATCTTAACTAGTTAACACTTCAGCTATTGACCTGCCTTACGAAATATTTTCTGACTGCCTTGAATGACCTCTCTTCCTCTGACGAATCAGGGATCCGCTGTATTTCATAATTGTCACGCGGCCCTTACAAAAGTCACCATGTCTTAGTGTTCCTCTGTTCTTTTCTGTTTCATCCGTTGCCACGAAACGTGTCTCAACCATTGAGCAACGCTTTGATTCCTACAAGCGTGTTCGTTCCCGTGAAACGTGAAGTAAAGTAAATCTGCTTCAGGACCAGGCGCCTGAATGTCGATTGAAATGTTTCTAGTGCACTCGATTCCCCCAAGAATTCAGTGTTTCTTCTTGTCAAAATATCGCTATGATTTTTATATCCAGTAATATAATAAAATGAGTATCACTTCACAAATATTAAGTACAGTATGGTCACACTCACATACTCTACCTTAAATTATACAAGGCCCGACATCTATTCAGAACGCGGAGAAACTCCAAGTCTCCAACCTAAGGGACATGAGAGTCAGAGCAGTCGGAATTTCAGTACCCTGTAATTGTTCTAACAAATTATGTATAATGAACAGACCAACCGTGACCTAATCCATGAACATGACGATGTGATTATGGCGAATCAATATAAGACATAAAAACACTGAAATTGGGAGGGAAGGAAAATACCGAATTAGAATCTTCACATTAAAGAGAACGACAATGCCGACTGGTCAAAATTTCTGCTTCATGTTCGGCGTGTCTAGTGTTCGAATCTCGGAGAGAGAAATATTATCGTGATTGTTTTGGTTTTCATCAGTTTCTCCATTCAAGTGCTTGGATAAAATAATGAAACAGTCCAAGAACATTTCATGCCACAAACTTCCTAATTTATAATCACACAAATACATGTATTTGAAGATATTTATCTTCTGTCATATATCGCTGTATAGTTCGCTAAGAGTCAACCGACATTTAGGAGGAACATGTCGCCTCCTTATTCAGGGTAGAAAAATAAACATTCAACAAACCATCGGGAAGCAGGTAGCAAGCATAAATTTAGTACATAACCTGCAATTCTTTTTCATTAGACAATGTCTGGAATATAGATTCCTGGAGAGGTATGCAGTCAAGAATTACCTGCCTTTACTATCTCCAATAGCATATCACAGTGTTCACAGAAAGTTTCCGTTACACCTCAACTTGATTTACTTAAACCCAGTTATTATTTCGACAACGTATTTCTCGAACACGGCACTTCGAGACGCCTCGTGGCCCGAGATTGCCCGGTGTCAAGCCAATGTTTAATCACTAGCTTTGGGATACTGGTCATTATCTGACTGGTGCCTGATTAATTACGCTGCGGCATTGATCAGGTGTTCATCACATCGGTGTCATGCTTAAGTACATCAGAAGGAAAATGATCGACATATTTACTCGTGAGTCACCGGATGCAAGACAGACGATCACGCTGGTTCGCATGGTTCTCGTGAACGCCATTAAGTTCTGTCGCTTCACTTCAGAGTTTAGTGGGAAGGACTTGATAGGCTGTGCATCGTTGAAGAGCCCGAGGAAACTAGGAGAGCCGCCTGTCAAAATCTGGGTGGAAATGATCTTCTCGAATTTCTCGAGTGTTACAACGACCCTTATATTAGTATGCTGATCTTCCTTGAGTTCAGCATGGCAGAATGGATGCCTGTCACTCCCACCAAGGCTCTTCAGCTCACCTCGGCGGAGACAGAATTCGAAGGAGACTCCAGCACTTTTTGTTTCAGACATAGGAAGAAAGTCAACCCAGCAGAACAAGAAGAAGATGACAATCTGCGGGGGACCAGCAGGAAGAGGGAGGAACTTTTTGTGTTGGAAACCTGCCACAAATCCAGCCGACTCCAATGTTACCAACAAAGAATTTCTTCGTTCCTTCCGGGCAAATATTTTAGACAACTATACAGCAGCAAACTCCACTCCCGTGGCACCAGAAGTCTCCAAGAAATCTGAAATTTTACCTGACGTCCTCAGAAAATTCGCTTTCCTACCAAGAGAAAACGAAACAACTTATACTTGATCAGTTTTTATTGAGGACAATAGAAGATAATTCGCTTTGTTTTTCCACACTATAAGCCCATATTATCATATCTCACCAAGTACAGCCTGCACCACTTCACATTTTTTTCCAAGTGAAATGAAACCCTGAAGGAGGTTATTCGACACGTTCCAGGTCATCCATGATCTTCAAGCAAATGTTAGCCAAACACAACTAGCTTGAGGTCTATATAACTACTAGGTCACTATCTCTCTTCTTAGTGACTGACACACAGGTGGAAGTCACTGAAAATCTTAAATGTTGCTTCCTTTTCCTACATCATAATCAATGTTCAAGCATATAGGGTTCATCCTGGTCTGACGCAGCGCTGCAGTTCCAGCATTCTGACCACACCTAGGTCCTCTGCAAGCAGCCATAATGATTTTTTTGGTTTCGGGATTTCTTTTTATTGCTAGTGGGGTTGGACTAAGTCCCTTGTACTGCGGCAACTTCTGGCCTATTGTACCAGCCGCAGATGATAGGTGAGGGTGACTGTGGAGCAATTGGTGGAATAAAGATTGGCAGGGGAAACCGAAGTACTCGGAGAAAACCTGCCCCAGCGCCGCTTTGTCCACCACAAATCCCACTTGACCAGACCCGGGATCGAACCCGGGCCGCCGCGGTGGGAAGCCAGCGACTAACCGCTTGAGCTATGGCGCGGCCTTGGTTTCGGGATGGCTGTAGCCCCCGAGAATGCTCACAGTAAGAGAGAGAGAGAGAGAATAGAGCGAGTAAACCGACGTGCTGCAACTGTGATGCGTCACATTCCAGCAGTTACGGGGCATGCAGTTGAACCAAAAAGGTGCAACGATCCAGAAATCAGTATTCCCGACAAATTTCAGTGGCTGTAATTTTGTGTACAATTTGGCTACGCCCGCGAGAAGGAAAGCCGCAGTAACGCCAGCAGCAGCCCCGATTCCATCCAGAAGTGTAACCACAAACACAAGAAAAAAAGAAAAGTAGAGGCAGCGCCCAACAAACGCAGAAAGGATGGATCATAGTGACGTTCATGTCCTCGGTGCAGCACATCAGAACGGGACTACGGGCAACAGAGGCGGAGAACGAGATTCGCCATTAGAACCAAAGCTGTGTATGGTCTCGTTATGAGCATGTAAGGACGTGTCTTCGTGCAGCATACTTTGCTCTGTGCTACACATCGGTCACCTCTCCTCCGCCGGTAGAGTTCACTAACTTACAACATCGCTAGTGTCTCACTGTCTTATCACAATCTGGCCAAACGCCAAAGTAGAGTTAGATACGAGGAAAGCATCGGTCGGCTGAGGAAGCCGGACGTAATGCAACCATTGCACTTCCCATCGCCTCACTTTTCCTTAAAATGGAGTCAACTAAGTTCATTCAAGAACTGAAGCTGAGCCGTAGAGTAGCTGGTTGAGGCACTATACTACAAGCCGGAAGGTCGCGGGTTCGATTCCCGATGAGGTCATTGGATTTTTCAATTGACATTCCAGCCTCACTATGACCCTGGGGTCGACTCAGCCTCTAACAGAAATTAGCTCCAGGAATATTTCGGGGGCGGGGTGAGGGCAGCCGGCAGGCGCGTAAGGCTGAAAACCTCACCTCCAACTTTGAGTCGATTTTCTAGAAAATGTGGGAGCCTGCCAACGCGTAGTGAAACCAGACGTGAAGGTTTTAAATTATATTTCTCTACATCACAAGTTTAAGAGCGTTTCCAAACAAAATTTTATACGTTTCCTGATTCCGACGTTTCACGACAATAAAAGTAAATGATAAAGTAAATATTTTTGTAACAAATAAATGTAAGTAAACACCAGCCTATATTGAGAGGTATTGTGTCAGATACGGCCTCAATTTCAGAGCATGAAATAGAAAACCTCATGATGCTTGAACCGAGGACATGACAAAGATGATGAAGATAATATTGATCCGAACGGCCGAGCCAATTGGAAGCGACCAACATACACCTCACCCCACCTGCCAACCTGTGGTAACATGGTTCCCGGAACGAGACCAATAATTAAACTTTGTTTGCCTCGGATCAACCCCTGTGTGCCAGACCATCGGGTTTCCTGCGCAACACCACTAAAAAGTACATGATGTGAAACTACGTGTGATATTCTGCCGTTTTCCCCTCAGCGGTTGGAAGCAGAACATCACGAGATATTCCCAGCCACCTGGTGGTTGATCACAATACGCACTGCAACTGCCGTACGAAAGGAGACGTTAATAAAGTAGACTAGCATGACTAATGTTCACGCTGTGTCTAAGCCTCACGCCGCGAATACGTATGGTCGATGAAGAAGTGCTGAATGAAGGTCAGTGGTCAGCTTCAGGCTTCGGCCGAACTATTTCCGGAGGAGTCAATTTTGCCCATTGGATAGAACGTTGGATGGACTCCAAATCTGTTCTCGAACGATGGCGAAAAGGAAGGAAAAACTTCTCGGTCTCCACACATCAATCATATAAATTATAATCTCTCATCAGCAATAGAATATGTAATACAGCGCAAGTCAGTTAAAATCCAAATTTAATTCGAAAATCTGTCAAAATCCAGCTGCCCGTTAACTGGAGGTAAAAATTAAAATTGAGCTGTTATTCAGTAAAGAATGTAACATTTCTCATAAAGTCCTCTTTTGATAAAAACAGAGTTTTGTGTCGATCACTTCCCAAAAGAAAATTAAAATTAATATATATCTATGTGTAAGGTGATTCTAACTTATTGTCAGGGTTTTCGTGGCCTATAATCTTCAAACTTTACTTGTCAAGAAAGGCGCGCATGTTGAAATTGTTTAGAATTCTGCAGTACTGATTCAAAAAGTAATAAAAACTTGTTGAGCTACATTTTCATATTCTGTAAGCAGTTTTATGTTGTTATTTCCGGTTTGGGAACCGCGTAAATAATTTGGAATCACGCTGAATACTGTCATATTCTCAACGAGGAGAGAGAAGGAAAGCCTAAGAGCGGAAGGCGTCATCGGTCGTTATGGTGCAACGGTGACTGAGCTTGGGTCTCTCAATAGTCTGGAGCGGTATACGGCGAAGTTTATTCATTCTTTTGTATGATTCAGAATAACTTCTACTTTTAGGGGAAGCTTCACATACTGCATATGACTTGTTTTAAAACAAAATTAAATATATCTTAAATAGGAGACACTGAGTACAGGATTAGACACATTACAAAACGAAGAATTTTAGATACCTTCACGTTATAATATTATTGGTGATGTCAGAACGACTGAGTATATAGCAATGATGGGGAACCAGGAAACAGATATAGTGGAGGGTATAAGGTTTACACGGCGGTGAGAGGTCGAGCTGCGGTCTGCTCTATTATCAGACCCACATACCAGAAGACACAATATGAAATAAATATGTAGCAAATTATGGCGGGGGACGTTCACAGAAGGTACAAAGGGCATTGATGAAAGAGGAATTGTGTGGTTTGAATGTGGGCTGGATTTAGAGAAACATACCATGGAGTTCACCGCAGGTGTTTCGTTTGATTTGTGAGTAATTTTTGCGTTCTGAAACTAATAACATTTACATATAATTCTCACTAATTAAATTATAATATAAAGAAAGGAACGAAAAACATCTAGAATAGATTTAATTGCAAGAAATGGAGATATTTACAGCAAATTTGGTGTGAACAGACTGTATTCGTTCAATGAAATAACTGAGAAGAGGAAAATATTTTTTTTACATAGGGATAACTTGTACGCTTCTCTAATTATAATTAGAATGATCGAGTCAATGAGGACGAGATGGGCAGGGCATGTAGCAAGAATGGAGGAGAGGAGGAATGCGTATAGGATATTGATGGGAAAGCCGGATGGAAGGAAACAACTGGGAAGCCCAAGACGTAGGTAGGTGGACAATATTAAAATGGATCTTAGAGAGATATATGGGATTGTATGGATTGGATTCATCTGGCTCAGGGTATGGACCGGTGGAGGGCTGTTGTGAACACGATAATGAACCTTAGGGTTCCATAAAATGCTGGTAAGTTCTTGAGTAGTAGCACAACTCTCAGCTTTTCAGAAGGGCTCACCTATCTGAGTGAGTGAAAGTGATAGTCTAAATATACCAAGTGTATTCCTTATTTGAGAACATTCAAATACATTTGCATGCATTTCTCCGATCTCTGTGAACCATTCTTCTTACAAAATGTACCGGACATATGTACGTGTCTCTATAGGCTTTTACCAAAGGCTTTAATTACAGGTTAACTTGTTTTCCGAGGACATAAATTCAGCGAGCTAAAATTTGTATAACATGTCTGCCGGGAGGCAGACTAATTTGAAGTTTACGAATAGTGGGTATAGTGTTCGCTATATTTTTTCTTTTCTCAGACTAATACAGAATACTTGATTGCACGACATTCTTACATTCTGAAACATTATAGTCTTCAACGATTTCTTCCAAATCGCATGTTTCTAGGACAGAGTTCTCTTAAAAACTGAAGTTACGAAAGACGACTCAAGCACAGTAAGGTTTTACGCCTGGTTCCAGTTAGCAAAAAAAAAAAAAATCTCCGTGGCTTGTGTCCGCAAGCGAACTATACCGACAGAGCGACCGCCGCTTATCGGCGAAGTTAGTGCGAACTTTGGCGGATAGAGGGTGTCACGTGGTCAGTGCAATGAATCCCCAAGGCCGTTAATTTCGGTTTCCTAGACCGGAGTCGCTATTTCCTTCATATAGCTCCTCAATTATCTTCACGAGGCTGAGTCTCAGTTAGCAAAACATCGTTAAGTTCACATGAAATACACTTCGTCGCTGTGTTAATGAGAAGGTATGAAAGTTCCCGCACGTGACACAGTCCATCGTAAATCTTATGCCAGACAGGCCGAAGGGGCAACGAGGGGAATCACCAAGTGAACATTTCCGGAATCCCTTCAGGCTATTATAAGAGAGGGTAAGTTCTTTTTTGGGGGGGGGGGGGAGAAGCAATTGTTATAACCAATGGTCGTCGTATCAGGGGAAGTTATTAATGTCCATTTTATCCCTAGCCATCTACCCTCTATCATATTCTTCATTCAGTCTCCGCAGCTGTTGAGGTTCCAGACAGCGTCGTATTCCAGACGTGCATGTCTCACAATGAAGGCCACTGCAGTGGGGAGCTCTTAAATGTGATCACGAGGAAATGAAATGTGATGAAGTCCGACATTTTGGGTTTCAACACGAACCTAGTCACAAAATCAGGTATTATCAAAAACGGGAGAGGAATTCAAGGTACCGGTTCAAAACAAGAAATTCTGGGAAGAACTCAAATTTTCTTATTTGTTTGCTTTCTTATAAAGGCTACAACAAACGACTAAATAACAAAAAAGAATATTGTTATCTTTCTGTTTCCAGTTTCCAGTGATACTGGTCCCCTCTGTAATATACTCCTGTTAATAACTGTCAAGCATGCTTCAAAATTTGGGGCCCTCTTCATGTTTGTAATTTCTGACAAAAGATAAATTGCAGGTTTAATAGCAATATGGCTACAAATCCTATTCCGCTTTAGAAATTCATTAATAATTGTTATCAAACGGAAATCCAAATATGTCTTGCGCGCGACCGCCATGTTGCTTTCTTACAGGGTGGAGAAATGTAACTTCAAAATACTTATATTTTCTTGGCAGATCTACGATCACAAAAAAAGTTCGGGTCTTAAATTAAATGAGGCTAGTGTCACTCACCACAGAATTTCGCGCAACCACCATGTTGATATTATCATGGAACATATTCGTAAGCTATTCGTGACAGTAAGCAATGATATTATTTTAATGAAATTCATTTTAAGAAATAATTAGCAGAAAAAAGGGCTCCATCGCTAATAACACATTAAATTAAAATTACAAGGCAACGTTTATGGGACACTCCCGTACCCCTCATAAAATTCCCTCTACATTCATCACGTTGCGTGGGAGATAAAATATGCAAAATAGTACGATACCCCCTCCCCCCCTTCACAAATGGTTCTTCCTTTCGGGAGTGAGTATAGACGGTCTCAGAACGCGAGTGGAGGCAAGGGAAATTTTCGTAAGAACTGGGATAACGCAGACCGGCTTTTTTTTTGCAGAACATCAGCCTAAACTTGCGCATGCGTAACTCTGTTCCTGAGAGTTTTATTGATAATGTTAACTTTGTTGGGGGGTTTTGAGCGAAAATGTTCAGTTCTATCAGATCACTAGGCCCTACACAAACGATAGGGTATAAAGAAAATAGACCTTAGCAGCGTCTCCTCGAAAATTATTTTGCCATAATTACATATTTAATGGGAATAAATTCACTTAAACGCTGAGGTCTAGAATATTCTGTATATTAATTAACAAATGCATGTATTAATTACACGAAGCAGAGTATTTCTTGAAAAGCTAATAGTCTGTCACATAATCAATAAAAGCCCTCTTTCATGGAACTCGAATACCCATTGCCGTGTTCAAAAGAATCCACATTTATGCCTCTTCTTAGGTCGCTCCATAGCTCAAGCTGTTAGTCGCTGGCTTCCCAACGCGGCGGCCCAGGTTCAATCCCGGGTCTGGTCAAGTGGGATTTGTGGTGGACAAAGTGGCGCTGGCGCGGGTTTTCTCCGAGTACTTCGGTTTCCCTTGCCAATCTTCATTCCGCCAAATTCTCCATCATCATAATCACCCGGGGCAGGTACAATAGGTCAATCAGTGATCGCCGTGCCGAGTGGACCCAGTTGGACTCCCCCCCAACTAAGCGAACAGACCTCTTCTTAAGCCGGAAGAATACGTAGGGCAGTGAAAAAGTTCCCGGAATTCCCCTGCAGACGGAGAACGAGCGATAAGATAGTGCGCACACTGTTGTGGTGGGAAGCTCAGCATGTCTGCTCGCAGGTGCAACAGGTCTGGACAGGATTCAGTGTGCAGTGTCGTTACTGTTCCGTTTGAATTAGACGAGAGTGTTGGTCATTCGGCGCAATGTCGCAGTTCGAACAGCGTGCGAACATCAAGTTCATGTGCAAATTGTGAAAATCTGCTTCAGAGACGCAATCGGCCCTGCAGAAAGTTTACGGTGATACTGCACTAAAGAAATCCCAGTTTACGATTGGTTTTCCCGGTTTAAGAATGGGCTGGAGACGTTAGAGGATGACCAGCGCAGCGGGAGACCTTCGACATTCAGAACCGAAGAAATGATTGGAAAAGTGCGACAACTGATTCCATGTGATCGAAGAATGACCATCGCGGAGTTGGAGCAAGAAGTTGGTACTGTTACTGGCCATTTCTACGTGCAAGTTTTGCGGAGGTTGCGCGGTGCAGTTCGGAGGAAGCGGCGCGAGAAGTGGCAGGGACAGTGGTTTCTGCATCACGATAACGCACCAAGCCACACATCGCTTGTTGTGCAGCAACTCCTCGCCGAGAAAAACATTCCTGTCATCACTCAACCACCGTACTCTCCGGATCTCGCTCCGAGTGACTTTTGGCTGTTCCCTACTCTGAAAATGGGCCTCAAGGGGACACGTTTCGCAACCATGGAGGACATCAAATCAAATGCGACGGCTGAGCTCCGGAAGATTCCAAAAGAAGCCTTCCACCGCTGCTTCCAACAATGGCAGGATCGATGGAGCAAGTGTGTGTGCGCGCAAGGGTCCTACTTTGAAGGCGATTAGATAAACGTTGCCGTATGTCCTACCATTAGAGTGCTATACCACCATTCCGGGAACTTTTTGACTGACCCTAGTATCTTAAAAATTCATTTTAAATTTATCCTCTCACCTACAATTGGGTCCGAGGCGTTTTATACATCCAGACTTTTAGACCAAAATTCTGTACGACTTTCTTTTCTCTATTACGGGCACTGCGTGCTTTGCAGACAGTCTAGATGATGTGGGAGCCTCGACCTCCCACATACCTATGGGCCTTCACGGCCTGTTACAGGAATATCTTTACCTTTTTTTACCTTGTTTACCTATCTGCAACATTATACATCTATGTTTATGTGAAA
The DNA here is from genome assembly GCF_002891405.2 of Cryptotermes secundus. NCBI lineage: Eukaryota > Metazoa > Arthropoda > Insecta > Blattodea > Kalotermitidae > Cryptotermes > Cryptotermes secundus. The sequence continues at coordinate 303,018 of NW_019724786.1, read as the reverse complement.
TAAGTAACTACCGAGGCAAGTTCTGTGTGTAAAATTGAAAATAACGTCTTCAGAAAATACACGTTTCCATTATCATCTTAATCGGCTAGAACTATAAAACGGAAAGCAAATAACCATTACATACAGAGAGTGCCAGAAAACTGGAGTTCCTCTTTTGCTTGAGTTTCAAGGATTCTAAGAGGCAACACTTGCTTGACAACTCGTCCATATCTGATTCCAGTAAATAACAACCAGATGTTGGCTAGGAGTAACCATGGTGTTGCGAATTGAAATAAATTAGAGAAATCACTTCGGGAATTTCGAGAGAGAAATAATGCCTCGGAGTATAGGCGGTACGAACTCCAGCCCTTGCTTATGTAAACCTCGGAGGTTCTCCAGTTTGGCCAACAGATAACAAATACAGCTGGTTTAGTTAGGGGATGATAGCAGAGCTGAGCCTGCTCAGTGTCTGTGCTCTCATTAAAACTGGTACAACCTCCCCAACGCCCATGCTAAGTGTTTTCCTGTGTTGTCAGGATACACGCAGAATGCGTAACTGGCTGCATGTTATGCAAGGGCATATCTTCAATGGGGGATTTCTGTGTTCTTCGTTAGAAGCTGAAGCAAATGTTGAGAAAATACCTGCTCCACAAATATTCTCAGCCCTCCACTTCATTTTCAGCATTCGAAATTTAAAGAATACCGATTATTGGGATGTGGCGTCGTGTAGATATTGTATAAACCGACGTTTCGGAGGACCGTATCGCCACCGTCTTTCCTCCGAAACGTCGGTTTATAAAATATCTACACGGCACCACATTCCAGAAAACGGCATTCTTCGTAGTCACCGCAGTGAAAATCTCAAATCTTACATTCGAAATTTAACTCACATCTTTGAAGAAGTATAGAACTATATTTTCCGAATTTCCTGAACGTATCGTTTAAAAATGGTGGAAGTAAAACGAGTAAAAGGAAACGTTAAAATAATTTTCCTTTTGCTTAAGAACTTCAGAATAGAGGCGTACAGGGACGTTAACTTAAATATCCAAGCATTCCTGACTTGTGCATTTAGTTAATGGTGAATGTTCAGCTCCAGATTTTGACGACTTTATCGCCACAGAAGTAACCCCCGGTACTTGTTTCGTTTGGGATGTGCAGGAATTATTCTGGAAGACCAGTGACCCAACATTACAGCCAAAATTTTCGCGTTTATCGATATACTGCCTAAATAAATGGTGGGGTAATACTTTAAAATATACCACGGCCATTTCCTTAATTTTCACATTTGCCGTTCAAATCATGCTTCCTGTCAACGCTATATCATTCAAATACAAACATATAAATATTACACTGATAATAGATACGCTAAATGATTTACGTTATATAAAATACTAAAAGTTGTTATGTGACGACAAACATGGCAGTTAACAAAGGAGGGGTTTACGAACAAAAGGACGGAGTGGCAAGCTGACCCCTGGAAACGTGCCCGAAAGCACCTTTATCCACAAAGTGGGAACGGGTCAATGTGAGGAAAGCATTTCCATTAAAAAGCTAGGGCGATGTCAGGGTGGACTGGGACAATTGTGGATGGCCGAGTGCAGTGAGGGACATCTTCAACTGGCTCTTCGCACGAGGAGCACTGGCAGACACTACATGTGTACAGTCCGGGACCACACACTCCTAACGAGTCCACAAAGATTCTCGAATAAAGTAATGGTAACGGGGAAACAGCAGGTCACGGTAGCCTAGCGGTCTAAGGCATGCACCGTCTTCACTCGCTCGGAAGCCGTCACATATAAATACGGACCTGATCTTACGTGATGGCCACGCGCCATAATGGTCTCCGTTTACAGGTTCCTGTAGCTTCAGACCGAGCAGGAACACCACCAAGAAGAAGAGAAGAAAAGGGGGATGCTGGCGATTAGGTCGTGTTTCCTCTGGATATGCACTCTCCGATTCTTTCATAGCTTCAGAAAGATTAATTAGGTACCAGGATGCCAGAAGTGACTCACATTCACACACTCCTGAACATCTGGGAGTGGCATGTGTGCTGCTTCCTTTCATATTGTCACGTGTTGGGTATGTCACGTAACAAATAACTTCACGTGGGTCTCGAATTTAGCGAATCTTTATTGTGCTTCACTCTTACAATTATCGCTTGCAATGTCACTTGACTTCTGGCCTAATATTTCACTACTCAGTATTCTAATACTCAATCTTCAATATATGTCGTAAGCTCGGCTTATGTAGGTGTTCTGCGGACTGGATACCAGACACCATTCCTCACTGTTTCGTTTCTACTGTCCGCTGTTACGTAACGGGAACAACGAACCCTCTGTAGTTCATTTCTGGGAGACGCGTTAGTTGCTTCTGCATTGTCTACGCAACGGCTCCCTGTTCTTTGCGTTACCATGGAAGTGTACATTTCAAACTTACGTGTTCGGCAATACGTTGCCTCGGGAACGCTCCTTCGCAACGGTCTGTTTGTATTCGATTTGTCGCTGTTGGAACTCACCAATTTCCTTTGTAGCCGTTGCGCGGCGATGGATGTAAGGTAATGCGTCACAATATCAAGTCCTCGTCAATGCATCCTGAACAAGCCACAGAAATATCCGTACAAGCTCCATCTTCTAAGGTCCGATCTCCGGTGACTGAGATATTCCATAATTCCCGTATCAGATCAACAAGTATCATATGTCTCGACATTGATACACAAATAAAAGTGACATTTCAACTTCTGTGCAGTCATGGATGATGCGAAGAAAACAATATTATTTATTTTCTCTCTTATGTTGGTACCATAAGGAGTAATGCTTCTCTCCAGCGATGATTTCAATCGAGATACTTCTCTGTTGCAAGGCCTCATACGTGTGGCATTTCAGTAATTTAATGTTTTCTTAGCTCTGGCAGATGGATTGTGCTGTGTTTGATTTATGTAACCCATCTTGAAACTGGGATAGGTGTCCGGAGATACGGACTAGTTCTATCGATTGGGCCAAACTGAGTAGGTTTTACCTGAAGACGGAGACAGAAACCAGTATCCGAAACGTTGTGTTCTGAAAAATGAACAGGACGGTTTTAAATATAGACAAGACGATGGATAATGCCCAAAAACATGATACTTGTAACATTAAAATCATTATTTATGCTGAAATTACATTTGTAACAATTCAGTTATATGCTTACTCAGCAGACCGAATTTGCAAGCAAGAACAAAAGGCGTAAGAAAAATAAATTAACTCGCAAAAACAAAACAGCGCAACTTGTATCGTTCAGACGACATTAAAATTAAATATTAATAATCACGCCAACCATTGTGCTGCGAGAAATTTTACATATTCATAATTTATAATTTAATAATGTACTAATAAAGTAGTAATGTTATAAAACATTAATAGAAGCTTCAATTATTCAATTTAATTAAATTCCTATTTATTTTCATGTAAACTTTATAGCTCAAAGGCCATTACCAAGCGAGAACTGGCAAGGAAAAAGAAACAAAACACAAGAAAAGAAACTCCTTGGTTTTAGTCCGCAAGCAAAATATACAGACCGAGCGACCGCCACTTTTCGGCGAAGATAGTTCCAACTTTAGCGGATAGTGAGTGTCGCGTGGTCAGCGCAACGAATCCCCACGGCCGTTAAATTCTGTTTTCTAGACCTGAGAAACAAAATGCAAATAAATAGAATATAAGAACAAGGCAAACTATATCTTTTGAATAATAATAATAATAATGATAATAATAACAAACAACAACAATTCCATTCATGTTGTTCAAGGATGAAAATAAATCAAGTAGAAATGCCCTTAACTTGGTTACCTATCACCCTTAGTGTACTGAGACTGCATTTACAAGAGCCTACATTGCTTTTAACTTCAAATTTATTATACCGATATATGTAAATGTGTATAAATATTAGTCTTCACCATACCGTTGCATAGTGCAGGTTCTCTTGAATCAAGTATTGATCTAGATATATAGAGGGATGGTGAAATGGGGAGAGGGTTTCAACCCCTAAGAAAACAATCTCTTTTAAGGTGGCATCGTATAAGAGCGTGGTGTGGGGGGACTACAGAGGGGGAAGTGGGGACGATATTGAGAATACCATTACGCCTCTAGGTATGTACTACGTATGTACGGTAGCTACCGCAATGCTCTGAACGTAACTTTGTACTGCAGACAACGGTGCACAGTTGATATTTCAATTCTGCCATTATTTTGATGCCAAATAACATTCCGCCCTTAATGTCCTGAGGTTTCCTCTCTACATAGGTCAAAAATCCTTTTTCAAGCTTTCTATACGTTTCTGCAGATCATACGAATCTCTGTTTTACAGGCATGGTTCTCATTAAAGCCCGAAGGAACGAAAAGAGAGATATTTCTCCCCTCCCCCCCCAAAAAAAAAATAGACCTAAACGAGGTAACTAACGAACCTGTACGTGTATGCATTATTGATACGGAGTTCCCTGATTTCGGTAACGCATTTATAATACAAAATAAGAAAAAAATATAAAGCTACCCCTGTAACAGACCGTGGAGGCCCATAGGATTGTGAGATGACGAGGCTCCCACGGTTTCTAGACAATCGGCTCACAGATGGCGGTAAGATTATCACCCTTACGCACCGGCCACCCTTAAGCCAAAGGAATATTCCTGGCACTCATTTTTGTTAAAAGTTGAGTTGACCCCATGGGCATAGTGCGGCTGACAGCATTAGTTAAATTGAAAAATCCAATAACTTCATCGGAAATTAACCCCGCGACCTACCGGCTCGTAGCATAATGCCTCAACCAACTATTCTACCGCGTGCCCCATTATAAGATGTATGGGTTATAATTTATCGGCTGCCAATCGAAAAAATATTGATACACATCAAAGAAAATTTCGACCGACATGTTTTGTGTGTAAGTCAGCATCAAATTTCGGCTAAATGCATTCAGTAGTTTTTGATGGGAATCATGCAGACATCTAGATGCTAGTTCGCAATGTTGAGATCACTATAAAAAAGAATGGAAGGAAGGTTTTCCGTTTCCTTTTTTGATATTTCCTTGCGAATGATAGTAGCAGCTGAAGTGTTCACATTCACGTCCGCAGGTGATTCCATTGCGTTTGTGTGGTCCTCCTATTCATTTGCATTTATAGCTAAACAAACTAAATCCCCTTCTATTCGAAATGGAATAAATCGTGAATTTTCCTCTCTGAAATATCAAAGGAAAGCAGAAGACTTTTCGTCCACTCCGTTCCCTCCCCGACATGAGATTTCTGTGGAAAGCGTTGCAAGTAATTCCCTCGGTAAAAGCGTGTGGATGGGGTTACAGGGTAACATAACAAGCACAGATTCCCTCCCCCAAATGTAAACACGTTCACAACTCTGCTTATCCTGAATGTCTGTTCACACCGCCACGTCATGCTTCGCAGCAGCAGTACGTCTCCAGAAGTACAGAAGCAAATTGATTGGTATTAATATGACAGGTAGAGAAAATGGTATATTTTACATTGGGGACACGCGGTGGCGCAGTTGGTTGAGACACTATACTTCAAGCCGGAAGGTAGCGAGTTTGAGTCCCGATGATGTCGATTTTTTTCTCCATTGACCTAATATTTCCAGCCGCACTATGGCCTTGGCCTTTAACAGAAATGAGTACCAGGAATCTTCCTGGGGGCTAAAGAACGGCCGGCGCGTAAGGCTGACAACCTTAACGCCATCTGTGGGTCGATTGTCTAGAAAAAAATGTGGGAGCCTCAGCATGTCACAACCTTGTGGGTCTTCATGGCCTGTTACACGGATAGCTTTACATGTGATAGGTCTCTGGAATCCAGAAAGTGCCCTCAGTGAAAGATTTTTTCTCGGTTCTATTTCCCTGTTTTTCTTCTAATCCTCGTAATCTTTCTTCTTCTTCTTCTTCTTCTTCTTCTTCCTGCCTTAAATCACGCCGAGTCACCTAATACAGTTCGTAGTGTCATATATTTTTAATTTCCAAAATAATATTCCTTACAGTCTCCCACATATATTTTGGTATCTTCTTCACGAAAAACAATGGACCACTTTATAATTCGTTTCAAAATAACATTCAGACTTCATAGTTTTCAGAAATCGTGCTCTTGAATGACTGAAACGATTATTCTGATTCGGGGTTGTCTTTATTTTACCATTCTTATCTCGCTCTCAAAACTCGAACCCTTTTTAAACTTTCCCATTATTTACAATGTCCTCTGTTAGAGAAAACGTAACAAGGATATTACATAAAATTGTCAAAAACAAGCAACTACTGGAAACCACATTTAATGCAATTCCAATTTCAGAAAATTTTTCTTTACCTCAGTCGTTCGAAACTAACCCCATCCAACTTGGAGACCTCACACTTTCATGCCCTCTAAAAATCCCCATGGCTGTCCATATGTCTAGACCAAACACTTGTAATATTGAAACAGTGCCACACCATCTTTTGGAATACTTGCAAGGGCAGTTTATGCTCCTTGACTGCCCTGAAAGGAGGAATGGGTGTTTCTGAATCTCTGCCTGCAAGATCCCCTATAATGATCAAAACCACACGAAAGGGGTCCCTCATTTCACATCTAAGTGAAGCGTACATTAGACTGTCAATTTACTTCAAATGGCCCTGCTCTATGAGCCTTCCCTTCAATGAGGAATACTTAGTACAAGCCAGCTTTATACTAATGGCAGTTCTAATATGCGTATCGTAAACAGTACTTATTACACATGTAAAGAAAAGAAAATTTTGAAATTTTTTGACTGATTAACTGGCCGAATATATTGTAAAAAAAAAAAAAGGTAAATTTATCCCTGTAACAGGCCGTGAAGGTCCATACGGTTGTGAGAGGTGGAGGTTCCCTTGTAAAAAAAAAAAAGGGTAACTTTATCCCTGTAAGAGGCCGTGAAGGTCCATGCGGTTTTGAGAGGTTGAGGCTCCCACATCTTCTCGACACTCGGCTTACAGATGGCGGTAAGACTGTCAGCCTTAGTGCCGGCCATTTTTACCCCCCAGGAAGATTCCTGGTACTCATTTCTATTAGAGGCTGAGTCGACCCCAGGGCTATGGTGCGGCTGGAAGGATTAGGTCAATTGAAAAAAATAGTTCACCTCATCGGAACTCGAACTCGAGACCTTCCGGCTTGTAGCATAGTGCCTCAACCCACTACACTACCGCGTGCCCCCTACCGAATATATTGTACATAGCCTTTAATGAGCATATGACATCTACTTATTTCGCCAAGAAATTCTTTACTTTCGTGCACTGTGAAAGTTCATTGCCTGTTCACAAAAACCGATCTGAATCTGTTCCTCTTAGATTCTATTTAATATTATCCTCCACCTATGCCTGCATCATTCAGATGGTTTCGTTCATTGATGTATTTCAATTAGAACTGTGTGCACTTTTCCGTTCCCTCTGATTTGTGCTGCATGACAAGTGCATTTCTTCTTTTTAATATACCCATCATAACAGTATCAGGGGCAAAGTTTGAGTTTGTGAAGGAACTCGTGTGATTCTCCAGACGGTTAAGTTGCTTTCGTTCTAGTGTCTTCCTCAACACGTTGTCCTGAAATGCTGTCAATAAATTCTTTTTTTCTTCAGAAGGCAACGTCGGCCGAACTACACAATACCGCTTAAATCTATCTCTGTATATATTTTAATATTTCGTTTCAAATATTTCCAAGTCCTCAAATCCGCCACGGGAAGGCAATTTCTGATCATGAGTGCAATGGTGGACCCAGTATTAAGGACTGTATTCGTGTGCATTAAGTTGGTCCGGTTCCGTGAGATTCAAGTTGACACGTCATAGACGATGGCATGGCATTGTCACCCAACTAGATGTAAACGTGCAGCATGCATTAAGGAAAGCTTGGAGGTCGCATTTAGGCTTTCATTAACCAACATTCTCCGCTCTCCTTCCGTCCTCATATTTCTGTATAATTGGTGGCTTAAGACACGCACGAGCAATAACGAGATTCATCAGCACTCCTTCGTGCGGTCTAAATCTGTCTCAGCCAAAACTCCAGCTTAATTATTCTCGGTGTCGTATATTACGTTAGAATATGATTGTGGCTTGACACAAAATGGCGTCGTTTTTTTATGCGAAATATATGGCGTGCAGCCAATAATCCTCAAGTTTATATTATTGTATGTACTTTTGTGTGCCCACACTTTTCGTGGAAAGCTTTAGTTACACTGGTATTTATATTGTGACGCATTGCTCGGCAACGGCTAGCTAAACACTTTCCCACAGAAGCTAACACGCGGAACAACACAACGTCATTTGCTAGGNTCCCCCCTGCGCCGCTAGGGCAGTACAGTAATGGACCAGTAAACATGAATTCTTTACAAAAGAAGGTGTTTTCATTGGGGTCCGTGCAAAGTGGTTATAAGAAGTGGTTGGCAGGACAGGAGAAGTAGCAGCAGAGTTATAGGAGTATAAAACAGTAGTCGAAGAGAGAATTGAGCCCAGTCGTCGGGATTGGAAGCTGAAGGATAGAGCAAGAAATGAATTATACTGTGCAAAGAAGACTTCATTTGTGATTTGAAATTACAGTGAGACTGTGATAAATCCGTTGCCGGATACGACTAGTGAAGACTAGGGCCCTAGTGCGTGTGCAACAGTGAAATGGAAAGTGTCCAGAGTTGTGAATGTATAAGGTGCAAAAAATCCAATCATCCAATCCAAAACTCGTCTCATAAGTCACCCTTACATGTGACAATATCTTCGGCATTCAGGCATTTTGTACTTTCATTTCATGATGAAATGAAAGACAGGTTACTTTCCAGAAATATATACTACCGTTCAGATTCGAATCAATTTACCTTCATGTCCCCTCTCTAACTAAACAAAAATTAAAATGTAAGGAAAAGTGATAGGATACTAATGTCAAATCAACACGACGATAATCGAATAAAAGGGGTTTACATATAAATGAAGAGAAACAGAATTTGGTTAGTCATACGTTCAATCATGATCGGCTATTTCATACAAAAATTAATAATAATAATAAGTATAGTTATAAAATAAATTCTATAATTGCATAGGGATAAATCTATGAACTGAACGTCTCATTTAGAGGGATTAAATCAAGAAGGATGAGGTAGAGAGGCCACATGCAACATACATCAGGGAAACGAGAAATGCATACAAAAAATTTTAGTTGGAAGACGTGAAGGGAAGAGATAGCTTGGGAGACCGAATGAGAGAATAATGTTAAAGAAGTGGGTTGGGATCAGGTTGAGTGGATTCAACCAAGCTTTTGTGAAGACTGTAAAGAACTCGTAGTTAAATAAAAAGGCAGGGGATTTCGTCACCAGCCCGTCAAGTATCAACTCATGTTTCTTGTATTTTGCTCTATGAGATTTCGTTGCTATTATTTTATTTCGCATTCGGTTTATTTAAAGATGCTTCCAACAGCTGATTCGGGATAGCTCAGTCGGTAACATGATGGCCTACGGGATGGACGGCCATGATTCGATTCCCGGCAGGAGAAAGATATTTTTCTCTTCTCTATCATTTCCAGACCGGCTATTGGACCGACCTAACCTCCTAATCCAATGGAGGCCGGAGGTTGTTTCAGCGCGGATAAAGCGACCGGGACATGAAGGTGACCACGCACCTCCATCTAGTGCCGAGGTCAAGAATGGTGAAGTTATCCTTCTATTCCCACATATGTCTTTATGGTTTTCGTAACTAATTAAGAGCAGAGGTAATTTCACCTTTTCCAATAGCTGGGATTCTTTAGCGTAGAACACAAGAATAATTGGATAATAATAAATACCAAATTTGCTTGGAGTAACTGACGAAAATAATGAAGAACCGCATTCAGAATAGGATATCTGCAGGCCCAGATCTCAAAAATAAGAAATGATTTGAGGTTCTCGCAGCAGTTATGAAGAGTTACGTACATCTTCTTGGGGTATCAGTCCGTGTAGTCCGTCGAAAGTTAACAGACGTTTCGAAATAATATATTGCCTCCATCAACAGAGCCGAAGAAGATCTAAGCAAGAAACCAGGGTGATGTAGGTAGTAAGCAGGACTCTGCTTGCTAACTGCTTCACGCTGGTTGACTTTCAACGGACTACACGACATTGCATTCCAGAAGGTAGAGCTCTTCAAGAACTTGGAGTGTTACACACTTAACGGGGACGTTTCGAATCACCGCTAATCGACGTTTATTAACGTGCAACGTCTATTAAAATTACCGAGCATGATCAGTTTTTAAGATAACCTCCTGTTCATAAAGTTCACACCTGAAACGTTATCCAGATAAAGTTTAGGATTTTCGCTATTCCAGGCTGAAATTACTGAACCAGCGTCCGGCCCTGACATGCAGTTATTGCCAGCGATCATCTGGCAACCGATGGCAATCTGTCTCTTCAATTACAGCAAGTAATTAATTTCATACACACAGATCAGTAGCAGTGAGAGATCAAAATTCAATTGCTCCTGGACGTACAAATATTTACTCGTTTATTTTTTAATTAATTGAAGTGATAAAAAAACTTTGGCATAAAAATGAACAATTTATAACTCGTAGCGGAATTCGAGGTCATATGAGCGCAGATTTGTTCGGGATTGACTGTTCATAAATTTATTTCTTCGGTGATGGGAATGGTAAACAGAACAGTCTTTCCATTACAAATACTACATGTTTCATAATTTCGTAGAACCAGATTTAAAATTGAATTTGTTATGATGTCAACATTCATATAAAGCCTCTAACCAGGAATATGGACACCATACTCACGGGTACATGAGCGAGAATAGTACCAGTAAACAGTGTACATTGGTAAAGTAGAGAACTGTGTCAGTAATCACTCATGGAGCTGAGCCCTTCTTGAGGAGAAGACAAATCTGCAGCTACTCAAGAGATTCCCAGCATTTTATGGAATCCGAAAGTTCATTACTGTGTTCGCAAGAGCCCTCCACTGGTCCCTACCCTGAGCCAGATCAATCCAATCCATATCATCCCATCCTATCTCTCTAGGATCCATTTTAATATTTTCCACCCACCTACGCCTTGGTCTTCCCAGTAGTCCCCTTCCTTCTGGCTTTCCCACCAATATCCCATACGCACCCCATTCATGCTACATACCCTGCCCACCTCATCATCCTTGACTTGATCATTCTAATTATACTTGGAGAAGAGTAGAAGTTATGAAGTCCCTATTACGCAGTTTTCTCCAACCTCCTGTCACTTTAACCCTCTTCGGTCCAAATATTCTCCTCAATTGATCACTCTAGCTCGGTATAAAACTGTCACTAACTATTTTAGGTCGGTAAAACAGGGAATTGTGTCACTAATCATTGTAGGTCGGTAAAACAGAGAATTGAATGATTAAACCATGTAGTTCGGTTCAGTAGGACCACAGCAAAATCTTTTGTGGGTATCAGAATATTTATTATCTGTCCTGCGGCTGAATGCATTATCAGTTCTGCCTCATATTCGGAATCGTCTCAGATGCTGGGAGAAACTTTTCGTGGTTTTTATGTCTCTCCACACACCCGGCGTGATATTATATATAAATTTGGTATGGTAATTTCCTTCCACGTCCTTTCTAACTCACTTTCTCATTATGTATATGTATACTGTCCACGACACCTTCATGTATAATTGTGAACAATTATACATAATATTATACTTCAGCAACATGTTTCCAACATTGGTCATCTTCAAGGTGCTTAACATTCCTTTTGGCGAAACTGTTACTGCAGACAAATCAAATTGTTACTGCAGTTTTAGATATTGGCCAATATATGCATTATCATAAATTATATTATTAAATATAAATATATACTTTGTATTCTATTTACTTCTTCATTAGCTTAATGTCTAAATTGAACATAAATATATATTTTAGGTTTTACCTGAATACGGAGCCTGGGGTTTACTCAGGCTCTAACAGAAATGAGTACTAGGAATTAATTAAATAATTTTCCTAGGGAGTAAAGCGCGGCCGGCGCGTAAGGCTGACAACCTTACCGCCATCTTTAAGCCAATTGTCTAGATAATGTGGGAGCCTCAACGTCTCACAACCCTATGGGCCTTCAAGGCCTGGTACAGGGATAGCTTTACTTTTTTTACTTTTACGGAGACAGAATCCTGTCTCCAAAATGTGTTTTAAAATAGAAACAGGACGATGGATAATGTCCAGAAATATAATATTTGTGTTACTGTACTATTGTCACGAACTTTTAGATTTTGTGAAAACGTTGAGCCGTCAGTGGATCAGCCTGTCAGTATTTGTTGTTTACAAGACACGGAAACATTCATTCCAGACAGAGCGAGTCTCGTACAACAATAAAGCACTTGACTTCATTTCGGTCGGCACGGAGAGAATACTCAGGCCGAAGATTAGCTTTTGCCATGGTCCATTCTGCCTTATTTCTTTCGAGGCTATGCTCAGTAACTGACAGAACCTCAGAGTAACCGTGTCCCTACGGAGCGTGACACTGTAGGTCAAGAGCCACATATTTCAGAGTGCCGCTGGAATATTTCAGTCCGCGTAACGATGGGCTGAACGGCAGTGGTTCGACTCCCAGCAGGAGCAATGGACTTTTCTCTACTCCACAAATTTCAGACTGTCATTGGGGGCCTATCCATGTTCATATCCAAAGGTAACCGGGTGCTCTTTCCCTGGGGTAAAGCAACCGAGTCGTGAAGCTGACCACTGAACTCCATCTAGTTCCGAGGTAGAGCTATACTTCCACTCACACATACGTCTTCATGGCATGATAATTAATTAAGCAGAGGAAGGCTTTAAGTTGCCGGTCACGGTAGCCGAGCGGTCTAAGTAATGCACTGTCTTCGCTCGCTCGGAAGCCGGGATCGTGGGTTTGAATCCCACTCAGGGCACGGATGTTTGTGTGCGTTTTTCTGTGTTTGTCTATAGGTAGAGGCCTTGCGACGAGCTGATCACCCGCCCAAGGAGTCCTACCGAATGTGTAAGATCTAGAAAAACCGAAGTGAACGGAGTTCATGGAGGTAGGTCTAGGCCCACTGGGGCTGTAGTGCCAAGAAAAAAAAAATGTTTTAAGTTACCGCTGCCTGTTAACAGACAAGCCCGATGAAGATCATGAATTTGTAAAGCCGTTTTTTTCCATGTATCAGAGGAACAGACAGACCTGCAGCGTCTGATCGATCGATCAAACCGTTAATTCACACAGATAGATTTACACAGTAAGAAGAAATGTGAGAGAATAAATTCATTGTTAGGCACCCTGTCCTATTCCGTAGTTGTCAGGGGACACATTTTTTCTTCTAAATGTGAGTGGTTAGGCTTGGATAAAGATATACTGTGTGTGTTTATATATATAAAGAGACAGAGAGAGATGAAGCAGGAGAGAAACTGTGGTCGCGCACCTTCAACCGAATGGGATTTTTGAGATTTCAGAAAAGGGGAGGGGAAAGAAAAGGAGATAAGCCACGTAAATGGATCCGGAACTCGATTCGTCAATCCAGCCATCGCTTCCTATTTTTATCCTCTGTTGTTGCGGCATTGGCTCCCAGCTCCGGCCCACGCATAAGCAGAATAAGAGTGGGAAAAGTTACACGCCACTCTCTCGAAAGAAGAACATTCATTGAATTTTTACCGCGCCATCAATTTCCCTTTTCTCTGAACAGTACCAAGACCCTCTGCTAATACTCAATTTTCACGCCACATAGATTTACTTTTTCTTGTGCTAGAAGATGGACAGAAATGCCTCAGTTTGTGGAGATAAAAACGAGCATGCCTAAGAAATACATGAACTGAATTCGATTTCTGGCAAGAACATGGATTTTCCTCCAACATGAGTTCTTCTTTGAAGCCTACAAGTTTTATCTATAATTCGTATAGCAGGTTCTGCGTCCAGAAATGCTCGTCTCAAGAAAATGCCCTTCACATTTATTTCTTGACTGCGACGTGGAATGCCTTAATTTCCATACGAAATGCGGAAAATCTGGAATTCAACCCTCCTTTATGCCATTGTTAATTAATTCCTTTCATTCAGTGAAAGTCTAAATCTATGCTTTCAGGTCTCACAAATTTTCTCTAAGGATTATTGGTCCATCACTGTTCGACCTGGCGGATAATGGGCTGGCTGGCCACCACTTCTGGTGTTAAATACGTTTATGAGTTAGGCGTCTTCCGTACACTCGCTATTCAAGCCAAAGCTCTAAATAGTATCAAACGCCGCCATCTGTTTCTTTTGTTTTCCTATTCCGGAGCTTCCTTGCTCAAGTCTATCATATATCCTTTCCTTATTTCACTGTTAGATTCATAAATACGAAAACTGTCTCTTCCCTCTTGAGTCTTTCTCAACAGGAATACATAGAGAGCAATATAGCGGCCTCCGTAGTCTAGAGGTAACGTTCCCACCTTATGACTCGTAGTACGCGGGTTCAAATACCCGGCGGAGGTCGTGGAATTTTTAAGGGCGGAAAAATTCAGGGAACAAGTCCTCCGGGAGGGACTTTAAGCTGTGTGTCCCGTGTCGTAACTTTACGGCACGTAAAAGAACCTCATATCTTCAAAGGGGATCACTGAGCCAAATTCCAGGACGTTTCCCGCCAAACAATAGTCTCTAAGGCCTCTGATAGATGGGGGAAGCATTATAGACACCGCTAAGCAAGTGGCCGAACTCGCTTGCTCGGCGGGACTGATGGTACGCACCATTTATTGGTAGGGTATAGAGATTGGTAGAATATCATAGAGGGAAACACAATAGAACAAACTGGTCGCGGTGCATGGGGAAACCCACCCTCTCTAAATAACTAACTAACGAACTAACTAGAGAGCAATATACAGTATGTTTCTGCTATAACCTACGAAAACATCAACGTTTGTAGCAAAATGATGTAGTTTACAGGCTGCATTTTAGATCTGGCTTCTAGGATGAACGTGAAAGAAGTATGGCTAAAGTTGTGGGGGAGTAGTTGCACAACACTGCGAGTAGACGGAAGCGTCTCTGGAAAAACAAGCTAGTAGTCACACTGCCGATTATTTCAGAGACTGAATGACCAACATACGAGTATTTCTGAAGACTTGAAAATGTTCTGACAGGTTTTCTAAGAAATCGATTAGGTTTCGATAGTTGACGTACGTTTGAGGTCGGATAGAAAACATAGGGCCACAACCCAGTTCGCTTGTGGGGAACTGCCCTTGCTTCTTGTTCAGGTGTCGGTGTTGCCTGGCTGTTTAGATTATATTTGCGAGTATAATTCTTTATTCTATTAATAATAATATAGACTGAGGATGTTTGAGAACAGAGTGTTGAGGAGAATATTTGGACCAAAGAGAGATGAAATTGGCAGCTTCTCAAGAAGAGCTCAGCTCCATGAGTGAGTGATAAGAATATCGAAATCAAATCACTGAGAAGTATATATTTAGTAGGTTGAAAATTATAGAAAAGTAATGTAATATTATTATTTTTTATTGCTAGTGGGGTGGGACTTAGTCCCTTGTACTGCGGCCACTTCTGGCCTACTGTACGAACCCCAGATGATAGGTGAGGGTGATTGTGGAGCAATTGGTGGAATGAAGATTGGCAGGAGAAACCGAAGTACTCAGAGAAAACTTGCCCCAGCGCCACTTTGTCCACCACAAATCCAACTTGACCAGACCCGGGATCGAACTCGGGCCGCCGCGGTGGGAAGCCAGCGACTAACCGCTTGAACTATGACGCGGCCTAATGTAATATTAAGTACAGATATGATGAAAGTAACCGCTTGAATGAGAGATGAATAATAGAGTTTAAAATCAATTTTAATTGTTATTCGGTTAGGCGACATGAAACAAAGGAGAGGAGTTACTTCTACAGAAGAAGTCACGACAAATGGAAAGTAAAATGGACTGCTAGAAATACCGCTGATTATCCCATAAAGTATTACGTAATTCTTGTCTGAAGAAAATCCTCCAAATTTAAGTTTTCAACAATTGCATCTGATGTAATTTGCCAAATGAGGAGGACGTAATATTAGAGCATTCGTGCAATCCTGAAAAACGTCCTGCATATCTGGCTAGGCATATGGATATGAATTTAACCACTTCGGAGATCTGTAAGACAGGAGGCCTAACCTTACCTAAGAGATTGGTTAAAGTAAAAAAAAAAGAAATACAAAACAGACCATCAAGAACTGCACATAATTTAGTAGTACCATTAGGAAAAATTCTGGGAATATTCTTTCGTGAAGCAGTGCTTCTTTATATGTCAATTAACCTGTAACTCTAATACTTAATATTATACCGCGAAAAGCCAACCTGGAAGTCTGCTGCATGCTAACTCAGAACCTTTCTGCATTTACACTAGGCATAAATTAGTAGTTGGTTGAGGCATTATGCTACAAGTCGGAAGGTCGCGGGTTCAAGTCCCGATGAGGTCATTGGATTTGTTTCAACTGACCTTATCCTTCCGACTACACTATGGCCCTGGGATTGACTCAGTCTCTAACAGAAATGAGTATCAGGAATTAATTAAATAATTTTCATGGGGAGTAAAGCGCGGCCGGCGCGTAAGGCTGACAACCTTACCGCCATATTTGAGCCGATTGTCTAGATAATGTGGGACCCTTAACGTCTCACAACACTATGGGCCTTCACGGTCTGTTACAGACATAGCTTTACTTTATTTTTATAACTTTAGGCCCTGACTTGGAGATCTTGGAACTAAAAATATTTCAGGCGTTTGCAGTACACATTTTGGTTTTACACGTCAGCAGTGTGAAGACTGAGGTGTCAGGCTTTTCAAAGTTCCTGTCTGCGCTGATTTCATACTGAGAGTGCAATGTGCTTCAAAAGAGAAATTTTAGTGATGTTCTAATGGCTCAATGTGTGCCAGAATTGTGTGCACCCAATGCATTTAAGTGATTACAGTCAATATCAAATTTGATCGAAAACAATCCAGTTGTTTTGGGGATGAAATACGCCTATACGAAGAGGCAGATACGACCTTCCCATCAAGCATTTGTCTTGCGGACTTCGTACTGCGAGATGAGAAACCTCGTTTGGGGGGTTGTGTTAGTCCAAGTTAGTTCACTCCGTACTTCGGTTGATTAATACACTGAATGTGGCACTAAGCCCTGGTCACTATTGGATGCTGCAGGAAGATGGTCACGTGGGGATAGGCAGAAATCATGGACCACCTGACCGTACATTAGTAATGGTTAGCGGATTACTAGAGTGAGACCTGTTCTTGCAGGCAGAGGTCACCTAATGCTCACAGAGCTCAGTTTCGTGTGAAGCTTCAGCAGCAGCGCACAGTCTTCTTCGTTGGAAAATATATTTGAATAGGAACATGCACTTTCAGAAACCTAACACAGAATTTTGCACATCACGTTAGAAAATAAGAATAGAGTCACATAATGTCCTCATAGCTTATTAATCAAACCTGTAGTTTCACAAAGCCGATCACAGTGGCTGCGTCGTCTAAGGTATGAACCGCCTTCTCCCGCTCGAACACTGGGATCGTGGGTTCGAATCCCACTCAGGGCATGGTTGACTGTAATGGGTGCGTTTATTCTGTGTTTGTGTTGTTCTGTGTGTAGGTATCTGCCTTGCGACAGGCTGATCCCCCTTCCAAAGAGTTCTACCGACTGTGTATAAGAACAAAAAACTGAAAAATCGGCCAAGACCCAAAGGGCTGTAGAGCCATTGGAAGAGAGAGAGAGAATGAAAATGAAGTATGAGTAACTACAACACACCTAAAGGGACTCTGTATTAATTTAAAATATTTAATCGCTAAAAATGAACCGGGATAGCGCAGTCGGTATAGCGACTGGCTACGGGCAGGACGACCGAGAGGTCGGAGTTCGAGTCCTGGTAGGGTCAAAAATTTTCACTTCTCGATCTCGTCCACGCAAAGTCTAAGGTCAACTCGACATCCTATTCAATGGGTACCTAGGGCTTTTTTCCGGGGGAAAAGTTGCCGAGACGTCAAGGTGACAACTCACCTCCAACTAGTGCCGAGGACGAGAAAATATGGATCTATACATCCACTCCCCCATACGCCTTCGTGGCAAAGTGCTTAACTAATTAAGCTAAGGGACAACATTACTTTTCACCTTTATTTAGTCGCTAAAATCAAAAGAAGTTTCTAGGTGAAAATTTTGTTTCTATGTAAGCCTAATTATACATTTGTGGACTGGTTGCTGTCCAAAATACTGCTCGAGCAATAACACTGTAAAGAGTTAATCACTGAACACATAAACTATGAGAATGGCCACTAGGCAATTATCATATGCATGTGAGATAACAATTGCGTAATTTATTAGCACAGTATGATTACACTGGCCGGGCTAGGGGCTGAGCGTCCGGTTCGATCCCAGGCAGGGGCAAGATACCCTGACTGGCTCTGGGGGCCATTCAGCCTCCTATCCACTGATCTCAGACTATTGTCGAGGTTAAGACTGGTATTCTACCTCAACCTCCGCATACATCTTCATGGCGTGGTGCTAAATTAATAAAGCATAGGAACAAGTTAACTATATACCTTTCAATATTGTTACATTTGCATTGAACCGACACGACGCTGACTTTGTTAATTGATGCAACTCATCAGAAGAAGGGGAGATATTTTAAACGAAGCCCTTATTTCTAAAGAGACAAAATTGAGACCAGAAGAAATCTACCAGGACTCGTTAGGAACCATCTCATGGCCCCAACCAGCACTACTGAAACGTAATTTGATTATTTGCTGGAAAATGAGACGCCTCTTTTCCAGAGGAAAATTGAAGTGAGAGAAAGAGAGAGTTGTTTCAGTGTAATGCAATCGAGGGATAAAGGGTGTGGAGTTCATTTGTTTAGATATCTCTCTCGCCTCCTACTTCCCCTTGTGATGCATAATCAGCTTCAGTTACAAATCCCAGCTCGTTGAGACGCCGCAAGACTTCACACAGTAGTTCACTTCAAGAATTAATGTAAACTACCTCAGACATCAGTGTTACCGTGAGATTTTTTAATTATACCCTATCTAAAAATATCAAACTATGATATTCACAAGTTGTTCAGTAGAAATGAGCTCTGGAGCGCTAGTGGAAGGGTAACAACGGTGTCTGCTATTGTTGTGGCACACGTAAGGGAAGATCATTCTCTGTACTTCTTAACACAAAACACATGAGTACAGACTTAATTACCTGCAATATCTCTGTTCGGTCGGCGAAGCTACTGCATATTTCAAGGTCATAGCTCATGTCTCACAGAACCTGTTGTAACAAACACAACTGAACTTAACCGTATATATTTCCTACATGGCGATATATGAAATTATAATTCAGTATATCACAGAATATCATGTCATGCATTACTACATTAGGTTCTCTGTATACTCGTGCATGTAAGCAGGTATCGTAAATTGTGTTCATACTTGTTATGTCTTTCTTTCGTACAATATTTATAACATGGATTACAGTTTATAAATATTAATATTTTAGGAATGCGTAATAGCAGACAAAATATTAAGATTAAAGGCGGCTGTTATGAAGATCGCCTGCTCTGCTACGCATGCGCCTTTCAATTTTATTCTAATCGGTGTTTCTGGTTTGAATTTTAGCTTCAGTTTGATGGATTTTTTCGACTTCCTTCTCTGTCTTATATTTGGATCTTCATAGGTATTACCAAATATCAACTTAAATTATCTTAATAATTACCGTTGATAAACTCTGATCTTAGGTGCGCATCTCTACCTGAAATACGTCCTCTTGCCCAGTGATCGGCTGGAATAATTAGGTCAATTGAAGAAATCCAATGACTTCATGGGGAGTCGAACACGCGACCTTCTGCCTTGTAGCACAGTGCCTCAACCAACTACTCTACCTCGTGCCCCCGTTGCGTTATAAAGGCTCGGTAAATATTTTCCTGCGGCAACAGATACGAACGCAACAATTTGCATTGTTAGTGGCGTGCCCGTATTACATACCGAGAATATCTAGGCGAAGTTACATAAGTTACGGCAAAGCCTGCTCCTTAAAACTTTGGATTGACAGAAAACCTCGGTATAACTTGTATAAATGTTACCTAGTGTGGTGCAGTGACATAGGATACACAGAGTCCATATTAACCCGAATGCCATGACAGCGCGGATATACTCGTGCTGAAACTGCGGTGCAGTGCAGTGACAAAGGTTGCACAGAGTCCACAGTGACCTGAATGCCATGACAGCGCGGAGTTACTCGTGATGAAACTGCGGTGCAGTGCAGTGACAAAGGTTGCACAGACTCCATAGTGACCTGAATGGCATGACAGCGCGGATATACTCGTGCTGAAACTGCGGTGCAGTGCAGTGACAAAGGTTGCACAGAGTCCATAGTAACCTGAATGCCTTAACAGCGCGGATATACTCGTGCTGAAACTGCGGTGC
This sequence comes from Cryptotermes secundus, assembly GCF_002891405.2. NCBI lineage: Eukaryota > Metazoa > Arthropoda > Insecta > Blattodea > Kalotermitidae > Cryptotermes > Cryptotermes secundus. The sequence continues at coordinate 282,703 of NW_019724786.1, read as the reverse complement.
AGTGCAGTGACAAAGGATGCACAGAGTCCATAGTGACATGAATGCCATGACAGCGCGGATATACTCGTGCTGAAACTGCGGTGCAGTGCAATAACAAAGTTTGCACAGAGTCCATAGTGACCTGAATGCCGTGACAGCGCGGATATACTCGTGCTGAAACTGCGGTGCAGTGCAGTGACAAGGGTTGCACAGAGCCCATAGTGACCTCAATGTCATGACAGCGCGGATATACTCGTGCTGAAACTACGGTGAAACACAAGTAGCGCCTGTATAGAAAGACCGACTCTTCCTTCGTCGAACAGGAGGCCCAATTTCGAAACACGTACATGTGTAGTAGAGAACAAAAATCTTTGTCGTGGATCTCGAGGAAACTGGAAGTCAGTAATAACTGTACTGGCGAAGACCAGCAGCAATTCAACCGACAGATCGACTAACCGAGATAGAACATATGAGTTAGAGCAGGAAATAGAGAAGAATGGAAGTAGGCTAGAGTAACAGAGTGAATCAGTGAGTTAGTGAGAATTATTGAGGAATACAGACAGCGGACAATTTCTTCGCAAAGTCACTGGAGTAATTTATACGTAGTGAATTCACGGACTTCTCCTGTTTGGTACACCCAGTGTGAGTAAAGTCTGTGACCTGAATGTGGGCCCGTACGGATCAAGTGCTCTGTGTGGGTCTTGTGCATAATTAACTGTTATAATAATATTATTAGTAACTCGTCTCATGGCTAATGTACCCACCCTAGAACTTCAGAAACTCTGGAGCAGTATAACACACGCAGTCATAGGAGCAGGACACAACACAAAGCAAAATACACACATGAAAGTAGGAAGAATACTCCGATAGAAGAAGATAGGTGTGACTCGCTTATTGAGATACGACATAAGGATGGCAAATCCTTAATTAAATTAAATTAAATACTTTTAATATTTAAAATTTATCAATATATATGACGAATATATATTTTAGTTATTTTAGTATAAAGACAACAGGGCATGCAATGAAGTAGTTCAACGTACATCGAAAAGCACCTGAAACATGTAGTGCAAGAGAGAAGAGTAAGGTGAATAAATGTATGCACTGTAAGACGGTCAGAATAAATCATGGACATGAATCAGTGCAACAGGACGCTAAAATATAGCATTATTCAGAAACTCCATTCAAACCTGACTGAATATCTGAGGTTGGAATACGAAAACACCACACAACAAGATCCTGACGCCGATGCAATCACGGAATGTGTACGTGGGGTACTCGCCGCCATTGCCTGTCTAGCGGGATGTATCTCTGCGGAAGTCCAAAATGGACTCTATTCGTCCAAAACATGGCGGACGACAGGAGGAATCTCTACCAATTTATGAAGGAAAAGCATCTGTATAGCTCCCTGTAAGGAGTGTACACACAAGTGCTACACGACTTGACGGCCGTCAAAGAGAGCGCTGCCAAAAGGGGAACAGCCAAGACAAGAATTGTCATGTTTCCCGAAATAAAAATTGTCTCTTTTGTGGGACACAAACTGAGTCAATTGAAGACCGTGAAAGAAATATGGCAAGAATGAAATGATCTGAAATAATTATTTCTCTCAAGGCGCGTCCACATTAGTCTTGCTCGTGTGACTCGCTTTGCTCGCGAGTAATGTGGACGATATGACATGTCATGAGACAAGCAAATTCAAAATTTTTAATTTAAAAACTATAGCAAATAAATTAAAATACGACTACAGCCTATACACACTACGAGTACATACGAGCATACGGATCCTCACTCGCCGTAGGCTGGCGAGCAGCTGAAGTAGTGTGAACGAAGATTTACGAGCACAAGTAAAAGCCAGACGAGTCTCCCGACGAGCACAATCCCGGCGAGCACGAACACGAGTCATGTGGACGCGCCTTCATTGTTCTAAAGCACTGCAGAGATGATGGAACACGTGGGTGAAGTTAGATTGCCCGTCATCCGAGAGTGGTTAGCTTCATTCTCCACTTGCATTAACCCCGTGAATCTCACACCAGTTCAGGCCACACAAGCGTACTGGTTGAGAAGTGTAAAATTCTAACACACTCATCAACATCAGATATCTTACAACCACACAGCAATTCATCACTCTCCTTGCCAGTGAATCGACAGAGCCAAAGAGGCAGATTCTGCTAAGTCTGTCATGATTCAGACTTGATAAAACTTAAAGAAGCTCTTTCAGCATTCCAAATAATTTCTTTATAGGCAAATATTCTGATATGGTACCTGCATGCAAAATAAATTATTTTGAAGGCTTTTTGCGTCTTATCTTGGACACAGAGGTCTGTCTTAGAAGTGTTATTTATTGTTAAAGTAAGAGTCTACCAATTCTTGCGTAAGCACTATCGGAGAAAGTTTTATTACATATAGTGTTCTAATATAAAGAGTTTGATCAAGGTCTAAAAGTGTTAACAACTAATATTGTTAGTATCTGTTCACACTTATCAGCGCGTTAAGTTACATGTCGCTCAGAAAGATCAGGATACCTATCTATAATCAATAATGTCACAATTGAGTTGATGTGCGAAAGTGGAGGCGAACTGTGTGTGCGTGGGTGGGGGTGGGGGTAAGGGGGTGAATCTCATCCAGAGAGTTCTTTTGTTTTCGGACAAAAGCGCTACACAATGGGGCTTGATACTTTCGAGTGCATTCAAAAAGGGGGGAAAAAGACGCTTTTGAAGAACGCCCAACTCCGCTGGACCGACGCTTCCATTACCTTCTTTTTACTCTACTGTCAGGGTCTCAGAGTAATCTCCGTGAAAATGTTAAGCATTATTTTGTTCGTCGGGGACAAAAACAAGTCATTATTCTGCTCTTTCTTGAGCACAAGCGAGTTAGCTGAGCGTCTTCAAGAGGTCTGCACATTGTGCATCGAAAACATCAATTATTCCTCATAGATTCCTTCAAGCACTGTAGGTGAGCACCAACATATTCTACAGGCCAAGTCCCTTGAACTGCGGCCACTTCTGGTCTATTGTACCAGCCCCACATGACAGGTGAGGGTGATTGTGGAGCAATTGGTGGAATGAAGATTGGCAGGGGAAACCGAAGCACTCGGAGAAAACCTGCCCCAGCGCCACTTTGTCCACCACAAATCCCACTTGACCAAACCCGGGATCGAACTCGGGCCGCCGCAGTGGGAAGCCAGTGACTAACCGCTTGAGCTAAGGCGCGGCCTCGCCTTCTGAATATGTAGCGCAGCAATTAGCAACCCGCAGGCCATAAGTGGTGCCCTGGACCTTACAGTATGACCAACGGGATCATTTCTCTAATGAAGCACTGAAAATATTCTTTAACATATTGTGACAGGTGAACCCACTGCATAGAGAAGTGTCACTTCCTAGGTAACAAATTGTCAAGACAATGCGTGACAACCAGCGTTCATTGCTAGTCAACAGTTAGCAATCCCTAGGTAAAGAATCGTTTAAGGCAGTTGAATGATAACAACGGCGTCGATTGCAAGTTAACGGCTAGCTGTAAACATCAGCTATATAAGCAGAATCTGCCTCATCGGCTAAGTCGGTTTGCTGGAAAGTAAACTGTTAAGTGTAATTTGTAATATTATCTTAACATTCATTCTACAGTCATCCAAGTGGCCGCTAAAAAAAATGTAGAATTGTGGCAACAGTTGCGAATTATATGTTCAGATCATATTGTCATCCTTGATGTGACTTATCTGGGAATACTCGGTGTACTGTACAGATCATGAGGTCATGGTTATGGCAGTGTAAATACTAATGTTGCGATATATTTGTATAAAATGCAAAACACTGCAGTAAAAAATACTGTTAAAAACAACCTTTAAAATATAGACAGTGTGTCCAGGTTATGCTAGGACTGTGTTCATTAAAAATTCAAGATGTGAATTTTTTTCAAAATTTCACTCTTTTTATTCAAAATAGTCTCCTTCTGAATCAATACATAGCTGGAATCGATTGAAAAGTTTTCGAAAACATTCACTGTACTCCTTTTGTGAAATCGCATTTAAAACTGCGATACATTCCTTTGGATGTCCTGGATGGTGTCATGACGGTCTCCTTTCATCGCCAACTTAACTTTTGGGAACAAGCAGAAATTTGCTGGAGCCAAATCTGGCGAATCCAGAGGATGATGATCAAGGACTGTGATCCCTTTTCTGGCCAATAAATCGCACACAATCTTCGATTGATGGGGTGGGGCATTGTCGTGTAGGAGCGACCAGGGACCTTGCTCTCGATATTCAGGTAGAATTCGAAGAATTCTCGCCCACAAAAGATTGAGGACTCCGAGATAATAATCAAAATTCACTGTCTGACCTTCTGGCAGAAATTTCTTGTCAATGATTCCTTTGGGATCAAAGAAAACAGTCAGCGGTGTCTTTACTCGACTCTTTTGCATGCGTACTTTCTTTGGTTTAGGCTTCTTTGGACTCAACCACGCTGCACTCTGCCGCTTTGTGAGAGGGTCATATTGAAAACACCATATCTCGCCACAAGTAACAATCGATTTTGTAAATTTTGTATCACTTTGGGCCGACCGTAACATGTCTTTGCAGTGTTCCACTCTGGCATGTTTTTCATCGCCTGACAGCGCGTGCGGTACAAACCGCGCACAGACCTTCCGTTTGCCCAAATCCTGGGTCAAACTTTGATGCACAGTACTTTTTGGTATTCCCTAAAGCTCCTCGATGAGACTTGCAGAAACACATCAGTCTGATGCAAGTATTTCGGTCCGGTCACTTTTTTCACATTTTGTTCAGTGCGACTTGTTCTGGGCTTCGATGCACGTGGAGCATCTTCAATGTCCTCCCTGCCGTCACGAAATACAGCGTACCATCGTAAAATGTTCGAGCGACTCAAATAATCACTACCGTACACACTTTTCATCATTTCGTACGCTTCTCCGGCTGTTTTGCCTAACTTCAAACAAAATTTGATGTTGGCTCTTGTTCAACCGCCATTTTCCGACGAGCGGCAGAACATGATGCAGCGATGCTTGTGCCTTGAAATTATAGACAACCACAGCTGAAACTTCAAGAATCTTAACGCCAGAACTCGCCAACAGATGGCATTGCAGGGCAAAATAATAATAAAAAAAGAGTCTTAACGGATCCTTGACACATCGTGTATACGCGAAAAATTTTAAATGTTCTTAGTTAATTGTAAAGAAAACTATTATGGCGTACTTGCTCCATACGTTTATTGCGATGAGCTCTACATTCTTGACTATAACATCATGTAAGTAAAAAGTAAAGGTATCCTTCTAACAGGCCGTGGAAGCCCGTAGGGTTGTGAGATGTTGAGGTTCCTACATTTTCTAGACACTGGGGTCATAGATGGTGGTAAGGTTGTCAGCCTGACGCGCCGGCCGTCCTTTACCACAAGAATATTCCAAGAATATTCCTGGTACTCATTTCTGTTAGAGGCTGAGTCGACCCCAGGGCCATAGTGCGGCTGAAAGGGTTAGGTCAATTGAAAAAATCCAATGATCTCATCGGGACTTGAACCCGCGACCTTCCGGCTTGTAGCATAGTACCTCAACTAACTACGTTAATCCAAGCAAGAAACCAGTAAAGAGCAGGCAGTAAGAAATAGTATTCAATTTTGAAGATAGTGAAAAATCGAGTATTCCTCTGAAATTCTGGTTAATTTTCAACAGATCACACGGCGTTATATTCCACAAGACGAAACTCTTAACAACCACTGCTGTGAGATGCTCAGTTCCTGTATCTATTTAGTGCTTCTCTTTCTAAGAACATAACATGTCCAGCTCTATAAATGGGAGCCAATATGACATTGTATACCTTTTCAATAGCCTATGTGTTACACATTTGGAAAATAACATTTCTGCAGTAACAGCTTTAGAATTGTTAACAGTTTGAACTGATGCTTTTAGAAGTAATGGAGCATATAAACGATTAGCCTTTATTTAGATGTCCTGTTTGGTTTACACAAAAACCATACAATTCTGTGGGCAGACAGTTGCATGATAATAATTTTTATGTTTAGGAAAGAGAGAAATATCAAAGATACCAATTATTTTCTGTTCGAAATTATATTACGCTTTCCTCTATTCAGTTTGCGATATGCTCTCCGCAAATACTCAGTTTCAGACGTTTCTTAGCAATGGAAAATCGAAACATCGGTCATGCATATTTATGTAATATGTAAATATTTCGAAGGATTCTCAGACAGTTACATGGAAAACTCTTCACTGAATTTTAGCGATCGATTAAAAATTTTGTAGGACTAGTGCTTGCCTGACCGGTTGTCTACGGAATGAGTCAGCATTTTTTTCTTTTCGCCGCCCCATCCAAACTGACACTGCAGCCCACATAGCCTGCTGTCTAGAAAGGGGCCTTTCCTTTTCGATAGAGGGGGCGGGATGTAAAAGTGGCCACTCATCTCCGTCCAGTCCATGGAACGGTGCCCTCCTTCCCCCATACTTCCTCTAGTTGCGGGGACTGATTAAGCACACGTACATTTCACCTTTATTTAATCATTACTTGATTCTTTTGTTATTCGAAAGATGAATTTAAAAGGCAAAGGTTATATAGAGTCTGAGGCAGGCGGTAGCGTAGTTGGTTGAGGCACTATGCTACTAGCCGGAAAGTCGCGGTTTCGAGGCCCGATGAGGTGGACTTTTTCAAATTACCTAATCCTTCCAACCGCATTATGGCCCTGGGATCGAGTCAGCCTCTAACACAAATGAGTACCATGAATCTTCCTGGGGGGTAAAGATCGCCCGGCGCGTAAAGCTGACAAACTTACCACCATCTGTCAGCTGACTGTCTACAGAAATTGTGGGAGCCTCGACGTCTCAGAACCCTATGGGCCTTCACAGCCTGTTACAGAGATACCTTCTTTTCATATAGAGTCCAAACATCGGAAGACGATTATGAATGGTGAAGAGGTAAAGAGCGCATCGTGGCCTACTTCAAGGTACTTACAAATGTAAGTGCAGAATGAAATCACCGTTATCGGAAGGGCTCTGGAATTGGCTTAGTCAGTACTGACCACGTGACTGGGGATCGACCTCCGCAAAGAATGTATGAATTGTCCTCTTTCTGTCAAACCTGGAGTATTCAGAGCCTCCCGACATCGAAATAAAGCGCGCTATTTAAGGATTTTGCCTTTTTAAGTTGATGATAAGACTGGACTTTTCTTATAAGTAAGTGCAATTGTAACATGTAAAGTTATTTCTATCATTACAATAATAATTATGATTATTGATTTTAATAATATTATTATTATAACTATTATTATTAATTAGTAATTATCATTTCTGTGGTTATTTGTTGTTTCTTTGCTGTTTGTTTTTCATTTCCTCGTCCCGACTCTGCAATTGGCTTTAATGCTATCGAATTAATATGTTAATAAATAAATAATGTGACTATTATTATTATTATTATTATTATTACAACTTACAAGAAATTAATTAGAAAACAACGTGGAGCAGTTGACATCTGCTTGGAAGGATTCCACAAAGCAGAATTCGCACACCCTGCTCTCGGAAGTAAATGTAAGTTAAACTGTTCCTGTTCTTCACTTAATTACTCGTAATCACTACGCTATGAAGGCGTATGGGGGAGCGGATGTATAGATCCACATTCTCCTGATCTTGGCAAAAATTGGAAGCGAATGATCAGCTTCACGCTCCTGCCACTTTACCCTCGGGAAAATAGTCCCCCTACCCACTGGATAGGAAGCTGGATGGGCCTCAGAGTCGGTCTGGAGGACGTGGAGAAGGGAAAATTATTGACCCTACCGGGACTCGAAATCCGAACTCTCGGTCGTCCAGCCAGTAGCCAGTCGCTATGCCGACTGAGCTATTCCGGCTTCCAGAAGCATCCTATTTAAATCTACCCAATGAAGTAATTTTGTCATTCGAACTGGTCAGCTTCCATTGCGTTTTCCTCCCTAAATCACAATCGTCATCTGGTGTTAATACTGATGAAGTTGCCGGCAACACATTTTTAGCCACAAGAATTCGATTTTGTGTATGGTGATAACTTTTGTGTAGTGTTGTTTCATAATCTTCTGTGTTATGAAACCTTGTTGTCATGTCGGCCTAAAAGGCTATTGAAAACCGTACATTTTACTTCTGGGGAAAACTCTATAAATTAATGTGGGTTTGGAATAACAGGTCAACACTACGCACAGAAAAGTATCAATAGTTTTTATGTGCGCAGACTTGCCCTCTGTCTGATCCACCATATCAATGCACTGTATTTTATTTCATTCATTCTGTATACCGTGATGATAGCCGAATATAATATTTACTAATCCGTATATTCATATCTACTTGATTAACTGATCAATTTATTAGATAATAAAATTACTGACCGAGTGGTCTATGCTGATAGAGCGTCATTTACCGTTGTTACTGTCGGTGGTATAAATTATGAATTTGTAATCCATGGAAACTAACGGTTCCCTTGAGGTCCGAGGCCAAATTTCTCTAATGGCATCTTTCATTATGTATGGAGATCGAAAGGAAACATGAAATCAGTTATGGACAGATGTCCGAGTTTCCATTCCAGGCTAAGCCTGTGTTTTCATTACCAAGTATAAAAATCGCTCTCAGAGCCACTTGGCGTCCTAATCAGCATGCAAGAATCTTTCATCGAACATGAAAGAGACGCAAGTGTGAAGTCGTCACTCACTCTCCTTTATTACTGCATCACCTTCATTTGCCAGTTCAGGAATATAAAAACATTTAGTTCCCTTCTTAGCTTGAGGCTGGAAACCGTTTTCGCACTGGGATCTGGGAAATTTAGTTTCATGAAATGTAAGCCTAAATACATAAAAAGGTAAAGCTATCCCTGTAACAGACCGTGAAGGCCCATAGGATTGTTATACGTCAAGGCTTCCATATTTTCTCTAGACAGTCGGTTCACAGATGGTGGTAAGGTTGTCAGGCTTACGCGCCGTTCGCCTTTTACCCTCCCAGGAAGATTCCTGGTACTCATTTCTGTTAGAGGCTGAGTCGATCCCAGGGTCATAGTGCGGCTGCAAGGATTGGGTCAATTGAAAACCCCACCTCATCGGGACTAGAATCTGCGACCTTCCGGCTTTTAGCCTCAACCAACTACGTTACCGAAGGGCCGCGCCATAGCTCAAGCGGTTAGTCGCTGGCTTCCCATCGCGGCGGCCCGGGTTCGATCCCGGGGCTGGTCAAGTGGGATTTGTAGTGGACAAAGTGGCGCTGAGGCAGGTTTTCTCCGAGTACTTCGGTTTCCCTTACCAACCTTCATTCCACCAATTGCTCCACAATCACCCTCACCTATCATCTGGGATTGGTACAATAGGCCAGAACTGGCCGCAGTACAAGGAACTTAATCCCACCGCGGCGGCCCGGGTTCGATGCCGGGTCTGGTCAAGTGGGATTTGTAGTGGACAAAGTGGCGCTGAGGCAGGTTTTCTCCGAGTACTTCGGTTTCCCTTACCAACCTTCATTCCACCAATTGCTCCACAATCACCCTCACCTATCATCTGGGATTGGTACAATAGCCCAGAAGTGGCCGCAGTACAAAGGGCTTAGTCCCACCCCACTAGCAATAAAAAAAACAATAGTCTCACCCCAATAGCAATAAAATTCTACGTTACCGCGTGCCCCCAGGTACATTCGAATGCAAATTCAGAGCATCAGTGTTCAGCTGGGGAATGTGGACACCGTGCTTATTCCGGTAAGGATTGTACTTTCACGAGATGAGATTTCTTTTTTCTTCTTCTTCTTCTTTTGGAGTTCTGTGAGGCATAAATCTAATAAATACCTCAGTCTTGACCATGGATAAATTTGCTCACTAATGTGAATACCTTCCACACATCATGTCTTCGACTTTTTTCACATGTTAATATTTACCCAATATGATGCTTCAATATTATTCCAATGACAGAAGAATATTTCTTTTCATATTTGTTATTACGGATTTCCCAAAATTTGTCAAGTTATCTTATTCATAGAAAACATTTCCTAGATCCTGTAAATCGTGAGAGGTTATCTGAGTAGGATGGCAGGATCCATAATTAGGATAATAATGGCGACTATTCTGAAGACTATACCACGGTTCGCTTGTGCTAACATCGCTCGGCCACTGGTGGTAACTTATCGTCCTATTATTACTCCGTCTTCTTTTCAGAATACTGTTCGTCGTTTTCTGACTCTCCTCCTTCTTCGTTTTCTTCTGTCTTAACTTCTCCCACTCTATGAATATACTCTTCGTCTCCTCCTCGCTCCGATATTTACAAATGATGTTATCAACACCTTATTCTATCTTAAATAAAGTGGTCCTTAGTGAGGATATTACTTCTGATTAGTATGGCATACATGCGTTACTTGGGCAACTGCCACGGCAGTCCGGTACTTAGCAATATTTAATAGGCGGATAACTTCAGAATCTTCCACAGCTTGCATGTAAACTGTATGTGATACTGCGTTAAGGTTCCTGTTTCAGGTGGAGTGTAGAGGGAGCATGTGTTTTCCCTAAAGCCGACGCGGCCGCTGCGCTATTTCATTGCGCGCGAGGTCTGACATTGTAAGGCCAGTAGCTGGTGACGCTAATGCTCTTCGAAATTAATTACACCAAGTTGCTAGCTGGGTAATTAATGTGCGGTGCTGGACTAAGGGTGCGCGTTCAGTGGCGGACATGCGACCCCTAACCACAGTGACCAGAAATTTTCTGCTGTCAGCTTCTCTTAGGGGTCGTGAGGTAAAGTAATATTTCGAAACTTTGGGTTCGCCGCCATAAGTACACATTATTGATATAGCTTTCCAGCATATCTGAAGTAGAAACAATAATAATAATAATTCAACTATTTATTATATAAGTGCCGAGTCAACAGCCACAAGGCCAATTACAGACAGAGCACAATGTAGATACATTATGGACAATCACAACATAAAGTCAAAGATAAATTACAGGCAAGTACTGGAGGAAAATCGTATTAATACAGAAAAATAAACAAACAAACAAACGAAGGTAAGGAGAGGTAACAAGAACTACATAACACAGAACATTAGGATTATGAACAAATAATATTAGCAATTTTAGGTTAATGAGTATAAATGTGATTGAGAGAAACGGCCCCGACTGCAAATATATCGAGATCCTTACACACCGCGTTGGCAGCACAGGCGCACCGAGCAGAAGGACAGTGTTTGTTAGAGGGACAAACACCAATCAATGAGAAGTCCCTAAGTTTGCTGGGAGGAACACGAAGGCTAACGTTTTCCAAAGGAGAAGAGCAGGATTTAAGACCATGATAGACCTGAACTAATGAAAAGTGCATCAAGGTGATGTCTCCGTTTACGTAAAGACTGTAGACTTAATTTCTCTAAGGCATCAGCATAATTATGTGGAATATGAGGCAAAAAACGATAAAAACAGACGGTCGCAAACTTCTGCTGAATGCGCTCAAGCTTATTGGCATTAGTCGGAAGTGATTGAGTTCCGAACTACCGAGGCATATTCCAACTTGGACCTGACTAAAGTAAAGTACAGCACATAGAGACACTCCAGGGAGGAAAATCTGTAGGTTATGGAGCGAATGAGGCCTAAAAGCTTTATGCATTCAGAATATACGTAATCAACATAGCTGTGAAAATGTAACTTTGAATCAAAGAAAACACCTAGGTCCTTAACACTGCTGTTGTGTGTAGTGGTAGCATGACAGAGCTGATACCCGAAACTCAGATTTTTTTTTCCTGGAGTATGACATAACACGCGTTTTAGCAATATTAACGCTCATGGAGTTAGCAGTGCTCCAGTCACTCACGGAATTAATGGCAGATTGGAGTAAGAGGCAATCATGTGGTGAGTTAATAATGCGGAGAATTTTTAGATCATCGGCAAAAATTAGAAAAATACAGTAGTTAACAGGGTCACATAGGTCATTTTTGAAAAGAAAAGGCCCCAGAACAGAGCCTTGCGGCACCCCGGACGTTAAATGAAAAGGCAGGGAGAGAGTGCCAGAAACACGGACCCGAGATTGTCTGTTGGTTAAGTAGCTGCGAAACCCGCTAACATAAGCATCAGAGAATCCGAAGGAGCTTAATTTATGCAAGACAATATTATGAGCGATAACGTCAAAAGCATTTGAAGGATAAAATAGACGGCATCAGCATGACGCTGATCGCGTACAACGGGAGTAAAAAATCAAGAAACGTCACCAAATTAGTAACTGTAGATTTAGTTCTGGTGAAGCCATGTTGATTGGGATTAAATTTAGAATAATGCGAAACATGATCATGAATAATGAATTCAAATAATTTAGATAAATTATTTATAATAATAATAATAATAATAATTTTTTCTGTGGCGCTACAGCCCCAATTTGGGCCTAGGCCTACCTCCATGAAACTCTCCGTTTCACTTCGGTTTACTAGATCTT
>NW_019724786.1:246076-270289 GCF_002891405.2 Cryptotermes secundus | reverse complement strand
GCTACACAAACACAGAGAAACGCACACAAACATCCATGCCCTGAGTGGGATTCGAACCCACGATCCCGGCTTCCGAGCGAGCGTAGACAGTGCATGCCTTAGACCGCTCGGCTACCGTGACCGGCAATAATAATAATAGTACTTCATAATATATAATAAATATACTCAATAATATGATAATGTAACGCGTAGAGCCGCTACTATGGAACTACCGCGAGATAAGCAATTATAACAGAGCCGTTTCTAGACAACGGCTTGGTAAACACGTTCCTGCACCAACAGACACGAAAGCAATAATGGTACAGCAACAGAGGAACGTTGTTTTCTTTGGTCAGCGCCGCGGCCGTTGCTACGTAAAGGAATGGGCAAACACATCTCTGCAGTAACAAATCCAGACACAACAATAGAAAAGCTCTGTTTTCTGTTGGTCAGTCCCGATATGATATAACCGGTATGGTTTGGGGCAAATAGTTACAAGAGTGCTCAGTTGAAAGTCCGGCTGTGAAGTGAGTTATTCATATGTGACATTTGGAGTAATTCAGTGAGGTTGTTAAAGTTCCTGTGTTAAAATACATTGTCAGGAAATGGCTAATGGAGACTTTAATAAACCGAGGGCACTAGTTTGTGTGTGTCAGTGATCTGTAAAGTGCAGTTACAATTCCTGAGTGTATAAGTGGTCAATAAATCGAGCCGTCAATCAAAACCCCATCTATATTCACTCATACACGTTACAATAATAACGGCAAGCACAGGGGAAAGGAGACCCAGTAAACCAATCAGCACAGGAAAGATATTAGGGACAACTTGCAAAGAAGAGACCTCAAGGATGAACAATGTTTCGATTGAGCTCTGGAGGGAAAAAATGATATCTCTGGGGTGAGTAAACTGTGCATTCAGAGGGAGATTACTGTATAGTAATAAAAAAGGTAAAATGTGAGAGTTGAGGCTATCCTTGTAAGAGGCCGTCAAGGCCCGTAGGGTTGTGAGACGTCGATGCTTCCACATTTTCTCTAGACCAAGGGTCTCCAAACTACGGCCCGTGATGTGATTTGATCCGGCCTGCGAAAGAATTGTGCAGAAATGCGCCAATTAACTAATTTTCCAGTGAGTACTGGTAAATGTGATTCCGAGCTTATTGACCTGATATATTACACTGCAGTTCGATGGCTTAGCTGTGAAAAGGTTCTTTCACGCTTCTTTCAGCTCAGGAATGAAACTGATATATTTCTTACCGAGAAAAACCATCACGAACCACTTTTATCAGATGCCGAGTGGCTTTGGAAATTAGCATTTTTTGCTGATCTGGTGAACCATATGAATCATTTGAATTTAAAGTTGCAGGGTGAAAATAACTTAGTCTGTGATTTATTTGCACTTATCAAGGCATTCAGAGCAAAGTTGATACTTCTGGAAAGCCAANTGTGATGCTGCAGATGTCCCAAGTCAAATTCAAATGGAAATTATTTAACTTCAGGAAAATTATCATATTAAAGACAAATACAAGGAAGGAAATTTTATCGAATTTTATAAATTTCTGAACTCTGAGCAATTTCCAAGTTTAAAGAAATTTGCTTGTAAATTTATCTCCATTTTTGGGACGACATATCTGTGTGAACGAACTTTTTCCCAGATGAAGTGTATCAAGTCGAAATACAGGGCAAATTTATCCAATGAACATTTAAAGTCGCTACTTGTGATTAGCGTTTCAAAATTTGAACCTCAATTTAATCAGATTTTAAGAATGCAAAACGAGATCCATCATTCACATTAATTGTTTTATTATCATTTGTGATGAAAATATGAGCATTTGCTGCTACTGTCTGTTGTCCTTAATATACGATAATTTATTCTCACGTACTTTGTATTTAGTTTATGAAATTCTGTGCTTATTAATTTCTCATTTTATCCGGCCCGTTGAAAGTGCTGAATTACCTAATGTGGCCCGCGGTTCGAAAAGTTTGGAGAACCCTGCTCTAGACAATCGGCTCACAGATGGTGGAAACAATAAAAAAATGATCAAGAGTTCCTACAGGATATAAAACCAAGATTAACTGTGCTGGCGAGGACCAGCAGCTATTTACTTCTCATGCTCGATAGCTTGTCCAACGTACATGTAAACCATACCTTCTAAACAGATGTGTGTAGGCGGCTCGCATCAACTATTTGAAAGACTCGTTTCGTGTCTTAAGTCCTTTTACAACGCTTGTAATATAAGTGAACCTTGCGTAATACTCGTGAAAAATAGAAAAATTTGCTTCAAGTTTATCGTGGCCCCAGCACATTTACAGTGCCCATATTAAATAAATGCCGATCACAGTGGCCGCGAGTTCTTCGTCGCTCAAACACTGTGGTCGTCGGTTCGAATTCCACTCAAGGCATGGATGTCTGTGTGCGTTTATTCTGTGTTTGTGTTGTCCTGTGTGTAGGAAAAGGACTTGAGACGGACTGATCCCCCGCCTAAGGAGTCCTACTGACTATCTGAGATTAAGAAACTGAAAAAGAGGCCAAGGCCCAACAAAGGGCTTCAGAGCAATAACAAAAATCACTCTCACTCATGGAGGTGAGCCGTTATTGAGAAGCCGCCATTTCTGCAGTTACTCAAGAATTTCCCAGCATCTTATGGAACCCGAAGTTCCATTGTCGTGTTCACAAAAACCATCCACTGGTCTCTGTCCTGAGCCGGATTAATCCAATCCATACCATACCATCCTATCTCTCTAAGATCCATTTTAATATTGCCCACCCACCTACTTCTTGGTCTTCCTAGTGGTCTCTTTCCTTCTGGCTTTCCCACCAATATCCTATATGCATTCCTCGTCTCCCTCATTCGCTATAATAATAATATTATTATTAAATAAATTTAACGAACATTTACCTGGTTATTTTAAGGGAAATTTCCAATCATTTCTTCACATGTCATTCGTTATATGTCGAAATTCCCCATCTTCATAAACCCCGTAACAAAATTGTGGCACGTGAAATGAAATAAACTGCTTCTCCGCCTCCCTGGAGCACGCCAACACATACACGTGCTTGGCTACCGTATGCTGCTCCACTATTAGCGGTGACCGAAATGTCTAAGGATGCATGACAAATTGCACACGAACCTGAGAGACCTGAGGAAACAATGGACATCACATATTGCAGTTTGGAACCTGGGAATGCTGGCTACAGTTCCACAGGTCAGCTAATAGTCTCGGAGACTAGTAATTAATATTTCACTACTATAATGTGGAGGGGGGCATTTTGTAGCGTAGTTGGTGGAGGCACTATGCTACAAGCCGGAAGGATTGTGTCCCGATGAGGTGGATTTTTTTCAATTTACTTAATCCTTCCAGCCGCACTATGTGCTAAATGCACATTAGTACAGACACATCCAAATCTTATGTAAAATATAAGAATACGAAGCCTTTATTTCAGCAATGCATACTTTGATTTTTAGCCTGCTTTCCTTATTTTCCAAATATTAAAGTAGATTTAAGAGAGTACCTTACTCTCTGTGCATTTCCCCCCATCATTACTAGGCAACCGCTTGGTAAACACTTTCCCACTGCAACGAATACACATGCAACAATAGAAGAATTTTTTGACACGTCGTTATGAGGTGCTAGTCGTGTTAAAGAGAAGTAGGCTATTGGTTCCCAGAACTTTTTGTTAAATTTTCAGTTTAAAATCAAAGCAATTGTAAAACAGCAACAGAAAAAACAGACATACAGTAAACAAAGAAAAAACACGACGTCCCATTCTCAAATGAGTTTCTTCAAATTTAGGATTATTTTTTTATTTTATTTTATATTTCAGCATCGCGTTGCATTGAGGCATCATCTTTATTATCAAAGTACCCTTCAATAATGCTACAATCGTAGAACTGATTAGTCAGACTTCTGCCGAATTATGAAGAAAGTCGTCTTCTGGGATCTGGCGCCGTGTGTTCTTCGTTTTAACCGACGTTTCGGAAGAACATATCGCCTCCATCTTCAGGGTAGCTGCTGCTACAGCTATCTGTATTCGCACGCTACTCAACTACCCTGAAACGGAGGCGATATGTTCCTCCGAAACGTCGGTTAAAACGAAGAATACACGGCGCCAGATATCAGAAGACGACTTTCTTCATAGTCATCGCCGTGAAAACCTCAAAACTTACATCTGCCGAATTACTTTGAGCTTTTGTTACAAACTGCCGCTTTACACTTGACAGAAGCTTAATATTAATATAATGACTAAAAATACAGCTTTAGCACTTTTATCTTTCCGAACGTACTGCTATTTTTCAAATACTCTCGAATCTTCGCTCGGCTAATATGCAATACATCGGCCACAGAGAGCTGCATTACACTTGTGATCGATAGTAGGCATAGCTTCAGCGAGTGACCTTTCTATGGAAAGTGTAGGCGACCATAGAACGCCGTCCATCATTAGCAGCACTTTATTACAGAGTGACACTGGACAATACTTTCCTAGACAAGAATGATGGCTGGACACGCAATTCGACCTAATGCGTTGCAACCAGTAACACGGATATGCACTGGCCTTTATCCACTCACACTCCATCTTACCTACAGAGCGACTGGTTCAGCAGAGACATATGAGCGGAAATACGAAACAGAAATAAGGATATTTAATACAATATTCACGCATGCACATAATAGCTGGAATTCAAAAAGTGCGTCTTATTTTCACAATATACGCACAGGTATATTTGTATATAAGGGGAAGGTGGGTGGACAATATTAAAATGGTTCTTAGAGAGACAGGATGGGATGGTAAGGATTGAATTGATCTGGCTCAGGATAGGGACCGGTGGAGGGCTCTTGTGAACACGGTAATGAGCCTTCGGGTTCAATAAAATGCTGGTAAATTCTTGAGTAGCTGCAGAACTGGCTTCTCCTCAAGAAGGGCTCAGCTCAATACGTAAGTAAGTATATGTGTATATTCACGTGTATGGGATTCTGCGTGACTTATAGAAGGATTTTGGACTGATGATCGGATTTATTGTGCACTTACACAACTTGTTACTGCACTTCACAGAGCACTATACGAAACACTATCTTCTCTCCTCTATCGTCTTCGACTACCGTCTCAAAAGATTCCCTCAGTTCTAATTTTCCAGCTACCCGAGATCCTCATTATATATCCTCGGGGCGGTCCAAACAGAAAACATCCTCTTTCAGCAGTGGTTCCACTGTTGGGCGTTGTCGTGGAAACGTGTTTACCAAGCGGTGGCCTAGCAATGGACGTGTCTTCCAGCTCCATTCTTCCGGCTTTCAGGTGTCATGTCACAACATACAGAGTGTTTCACGACTTTAGGGCATAACTGCAGGAAGTGATTTCCTACATCTTTGTGATAAAAAAAGTTCATATAAACATATGTCCGATTTTGGACGGATACGGAGATATGACCGTTTTTTCATTCCCGTACACGCCCTCGTGT
Organism: Cryptotermes secundus; assembly: GCF_002891405.2. NCBI lineage: Eukaryota > Metazoa > Arthropoda > Insecta > Blattodea > Kalotermitidae > Cryptotermes > Cryptotermes secundus. The sequence continues at coordinate 264,858 of NW_019724786.1, read as the reverse complement.
GAACCGCGTCTGTCATCTGGCGGGTCGCTAATTTTAACCAGCTACAGACAGAGCGTTCTCGTTATCTCGACACATGAGAGCTACCTAAGGCGTGGTGGGTTGGTATGTCCGGCGCGGTTCACAACCGAGCGGCAGCCTGTGTTGCGGCCGGCGGTGGCATTTTCGCAAATCAGCTTTAAGCATCAATAAATTCAAATTGAAGGTAATTTCACGAAGTTAACTTTACATTCATACTTTAAATGTATCATGTATTATGCTGGTTTATTATTTTGTTCCGTTTATTGTCAGTAATCGTTACCTTCTATTCTGAGTTTAAAAAGGTCATAACTCCGTAACCGTCCAAAATCGGACACATGTTTATATGAACTATTTTGATGACAAATACCTAGGAAATCACCTCCTGCAGTTATGCCCGAAAGTCGTGAAACACCCTGTATGTATGAAAGTGCGTTTGGAAGGGGGATAGTGTGTAATTCTCTGCATGCTGTTCAATAATCTTGCTTCTTCAAGGCTAAGATACGAGTGCTTTAGTACAGACAATTGCAGCAGGACATGAAGGTACTAGATTGCTCGACCTCAAGAGGTCATCCTCAGGTGTACGAACACAGCTGTATAATTACACGCAATCACATTCGTCTTCTCACTTATTCGATCCTGTATCTTATTCAGGCTCACGCTCAATAATATATCAAGCTCTCTCATAAAACACAAGTTAAAATTGTTCTAAAAGTCAAAAGTTAAAATATAAATTTAAAATTGTTTTAAAAAATTTAAAGTTTGTGAATGGAATTTCAATTCAGGTCACTTGTTATGCTTTCACTTCCACTTGTATTCAGTCACTCCCTACTTACCTTCATCACTGCGTCAAGTTCACTTTAACTAGTTTAATTATATTATTGATTAAACGTTCATGAATTAAAGTTCAATTTTATTATAGATAGTAGCCATCACGACATGGACCGTAACAGATCCACAACTTCAGAAGACGCAGTAGAACAGCATGACCTCCAAAAGTGAAAAAGTGGAATGTATATTATACAAATGTTCAACCATGACTTACTACTGCTCAGAGAGCATATGACAATTCCAATCAGCTATAATAGCCACAGCTAAGCCAGAACTAATTAGCGAGAACAAAACCTGGATATTACGACCATATATGTCAATGTTAGTGCGACTGACCTAACACCTATCGATTCCCATATGTGTACAGGCGCCATTAGTAACTCCACTGAGAACCAGGAAACCGGATACACCGTGTGTGTACAATGTGAATCCTGACTAGAGCCGTGGTAGCTCAGTCAGTATAGTGACTGAAGTACATACTGAGCAGCCGAAGATTTTGGTTAGATGCTGAGCCTGGAACAAATATTTCCTCTATGTCACAGCGTCCAGACCGACTCTGAGAAACAGCCAGCCTTCTACCAATTTAGAACAGTAACTTCTTCCCACTGAGGCAAAACGGCTGGTGTACATCGACTTCATTTAGTGTCCTACGTTGTGAAAGAATAGGGCTACATCATTACCCCCTCTCCCAAAAATCTGCATGGGATGACACTTCAGTAATCAACTGATCATAAATAACAAAATTACTGTTATATTAATTACAGTAAGACCTCAGTCATGAGGACTAATTGAGAGCGAACCCTTGGCCAAATTACTGAAAATCCGTATTATGAAGTACTACTGAAAACATGATCAGGGATGTTATAAGATGGAGTTCAAGCGTCTTTTTAAGCAATACAACTATATCATAAAACAACTTTACTTGTCATAAAATGTAAAAAATGTATTTTTTTACACCAATCTTAAAAATATTTTAGGTAGCGGCAATGTGATTATCAAGGTCATAATGGGCAAAAAATAGTTGTCCGAATTATCGCGAATTCCTAATAAGTGAAGTCCGAATTAGAGAGGTTTTATTGTTTACTTCTTTAACGTGACGTCATGAATGAGTTTTTTTTTTTAATTGGGTTGTGTACATCTTATTGTGTGTACGTTTGTTTTTGTGTTGTTCCTGTTCGTGGTTTCAATGTAAACAATTAGACTGGTTTATTTTGAGATATTTGCCGTGCTGACGGTCAGAGTATTACAAATCATGACACAGAACAGGATGCAAGCCATAAAGATAAACGCAGTTATGCTTAGTTTGTTTCTCAGGACTTCCACTCTTGTCCTACATTACGCTACACAACAAAAGAGAGAGACTGGATAATATGTGAAGTGAGAAGCAGTTTATTCCAAAGACGTGTCCAGGCTCCTCTGCACTGGATAACACAGCAGAAGAGGGGAATTTCATAAATCGCAACTGATTATTTGGAGGGATGAAATCGTTACAGAATATGAATAATCTGTGGCGTGTCCGAGGTCAATATCTGGCCCTAGAGGCCTGCGTGTTGGACCCCGAGGTTCAAGAAGACAAGAGAGGGCTAGAGAAAGGTCGCCGGTGTGTTTTATATCCATTTCGCGTGTCCTGCGCCCGCTGTTGAGTGTGTTGCTTCTACCCCTCCACATCTCATCTACAGGGAGAAGGAAGATTCATTATTGCAGGTCGTTCTAATGAATCAAAAGGTGATGTGGCACTATTGTTGGAAGTCTGCTGGCACTGCAAACAGCAGCAAGATGACAGTGCAATTCGGAATTATTGTACGGACTCCAGCTGAAAGCTTCTGCGTTCACATGACTCTGTCATCGAGAAGGGGGGTGAACCTTGCACAGAAGGTAAGGTAAAGCTGTCCATGTACTTAACTAATTAAGCACTAAGCCATGAACGCGTATGGGGGAATGCATGTATAGATCCACAGTTTCTTGAACTCGGCACTAGTTGAAGGTGAGTGGTCAGCTTCACGCCCCGGCCGCTTTACACCCGGGGAAAGAGCCTCCGGTACGCATTGGATAGGAGGCCGGGTGGGCCCCAAAGTCGGTCTGGAAGACGCGGAGAAGAAGAAATTCTTGATGCAGAGCGACCTTCTTTAGCAGCTATTGGTAACAAAAATAATAAAGAAATTCCGAGCAGTTTATGACACCAAATATTCATTACTTATTTCAGAACTCCCTGGAATATTTCCATATCCTGACAGATGAATCCAGTCCACAACTTCCCACCCCATTATTTCGAACTCAATTTTAATACGAGGGTCGGAACTATTTATTTACAACTGATACAAAATAGATGCATGTTTCGAAGTTTTACTGTCCAGTGATTGAGGCTAGATCTTTCTAACGGACCCAACAGAATAGGTGTTTCCCTTTTCCTTCACCTGAGGACGGAAACAGATCCAGTTTCCGAAACGTCGTGTTTTTATTTGTTATCTTAAAAACCAGGACGATGGATAAAGTCCAGAAACCCAATATATCAGTGTTTTACTGTCCTTCAGTATAGTCACCAGCATTGTGTACAAACCGCTGCCAGCGATGTGGAAGTCGTAGGATACCTTTAGCAACGCCTCTTGTGTTGATAGTTCGAATGGAGCGGTCTACTGCCTGAAGAATCTCTGGAACAGTTCTGAAGCGAATGCCACGAAGTAGTTCCTTCATCTTAGGAATCAAGTCGAAGTCACAAGGGCTTAAGTCCACGGAGTATGGTGGATGGTACAGCACTTCCCAGCCCCATCGATCGAACAAATCAGCCACAGATTGTGCTGCATGCGGCCGAGCATTGTCCTGCAAAAAGATGGGTGGGTTCTGCAGAAAGTGTTGCCGCTTCTTTCTCAAAGCTGGTCGCAGGTTGTGTTCCAAAAATGAACAGTAATACTGCGCACTGACGGTCTGCTGTCGGGGAACAGTATGCGTTAGGATAACACCATCACAGTCGTACACGAGAATCACCATAACTTTCACATTGCTGGGGTTCTGACGAACTTTTGATTTTCGTGGTGGTTCCACCTTGCCACTATTCTGTAAGGCAATGCAGATTCCCCGCAAGCCTCTTGAAGACCTTGATGACACTGTTCTGCTGTACGGCCTCGGGCACATTAAATCTTTATCCAACTCCGTTGTTCCTGTTTCGAAAACATCGTGACAACACTACATTAGACCGCCAGCTAACACGAGTCTCTGTTCTTCTCGTCACTGCTCATGCGCGTGATGTGGGAAGGGAGAGTCCATTTGCTCTGAGGTAAGGTAGGTATGTAACTAACGTGTGGTATAAGCGACATTATTTGGTTCCGTTGCATGGCGTCTCTACAGCAGTGTTGCCACTATTAAAGTTCCAACCCTCGTATTATATCGGCGTCTACGCTTAGGTTCTTGCAGTAGATCCTTTTCTTCGTGATTTCCTACAAAAATTTAGTATGTAGTTCTTTTCTCTCCCTTTCATGTCACATAACCATACCTTGTGCCTCAACTTATTTAAATATACAATTCAGAGAAATAACCATGACGCGTGCTGTAAGAAGGTGATTTCTTCATTTACAAGCATTCCGCAAATTGGACTGTATCCGATGTGTCTCAGTGAGAAGTTTGCAGATGTTCTGTTGGTAACAACGTCTACGGTTTACTGGCCTGAAATTCCCCTCACTGCGCTGGAGCGGTAACTTCTTCAGTATCATGTGACACATTTATCGGCAAGGAAGCCAGAACCATTTCGAATGAATTTGTTTGTTTTACCTGTGATGTCAGCACATTCCTCTTCATTGCGCGTGTTTGAATTTCTGCGCGAAGTGTATTGCAATTACCAGAGGGACTACGAAAGATGTTAAAAAACTACAACAATTTGAACTGAACTGCAACAGGGATCTCCAGGAGAACAAACTGCAAAATTAAAATATTTGCTTGCCCTACTTCCATATTATCAAACTTGTGACGTTAACAGCAACGGTGAATGTACTCCATTGATGAGCCACTGAACAGAACTATAAACGTGATTCGTGGGAGTGCTCCTTGTATGTCAAACCTTCAGAGACCTATTTAGTGTAGGATTTGAGGTTCTCACAGCGGTGATTATGAAGATTATCTTCTGGGACATATTTTTTTTTTTTATAATTGCTAGTGTGGTGGGACTAAGTCCTTTGTACTTCGGCCACTTTTGGCCCATTGTACCAGCCCCAGATGATAGGTGAGGGTGACTGTGGAGCAATTGGTGGAATGAAGACTGGCAGGGGAAACCGAAGTACTCGGAGAAAACCTGCCTCAGCGCCACTTTGTCCACCACAAGTGCCACTTGACCAGACCCGGGATCGAACCCGGGCCGCAGCGGTTGGAAGCCAGCGACTAACCGCTTGAGCTATGGCGCGGCCTTCTGGAACATAACGCCGTGTATCGCGGAGAAAGTCAACCGATGTTTCTGAGGAATATGTCGCCTCCAGTTTCAGGGTTGAAGATAGAGACGATATTTTCTTCGTACGCGTTGGGTTATCTCCGAATTACTTGGCATTACAACCCAGAGAACTGTATTCTGCATAGTCGCTGCAGTGTGAATCTGGAGGGACTGACTGATTCACTGGATCGTCTGTCTCACAGAACTGCCTAGACTCTGGAGCCTGACTGACTCATTAGACTACTGGACCTAAACAGATGGACACAATGAGCGGACGGACTGACCCACTAGACTGACTGAACTCCTGGGACTCCTTGGACGGGTGATCAGCCTGTGGCAAGGCCGCTACCAACACACAGGGCAACGCAGACAAACATCCATGCCTCGAGTGGGGTTCGAACCCACGGCAACAGTGTTTAAGCGGGCGAAGACAGTTCATCCTTAGACCGCGGGTCCACTGTGATCGGCTGTAACTGACATAGCGATATTAAAACAAACTTCTTCGCGTGGATGTTGTTTCAGTGTTCAGCACCAGATTTCACCAAATATCGACAAATTGTTTCCGAGATAAGTATTGCGGGCGGGCATGTGTGGCCTCCTGATTATGCATTCACGCTATGCTTTGTACGTGAAAGAGTATATATTATTAAATAAAACTCGTTGCATTCAAGCATCTCCCCAGTTCGGGGCTGGAAATAAACGCCCATTTCTACTGTCATATGTGTGTGGAAATTCCATAATATGCAGTTTCTCAGAACTTGCAGTAAAATTGTGGGACGCCATAGAAGCGTACAAAGTGGTCGCATATGTAAAACGTTTTAAACGGAAGAAACATGAAGAGAAAAGACCGTTTATGAGATTAGGGTGTACGAGATGTGCGCACGATATTAAAATATAATTTAAAGCAGTGTTTCTCGAATGGAGTTCGGCGAAACCACGCGATTTCACGAAGTAAAAATGAGAACTCCACAAGATAATTCCATTACAACATAAAACACAATTCTAATTTAAATATTAGTTTAATAACAATCATCATTTTAAATAACCGCCATTTGGGAGCATTTTTGGATTACAAACGCTACTTTTAAGGGAAGTAAAAAGAAAAAAGTGAAGCTATCCCTGTACCAGGCCGTGAAGGCCCATAGGGTTGTGAGACGTTGACGGTCCCACATTATCTAGACAATCGGCTCAAAGATGTGCGGTAAGGTTGTCAGCCTTACGCGCCGGCCGCGCTTTACTCCCCAGGAAAATTGTTTAATTAATTCCTGGTACTCATTCCTGTTAGAGGCTGAGTCGACCCCAGGGCCATAGTGCGGCTGGAAGGATTAGATCAATTGAAAAAAAATCCAATGTCCTCAACGGGACTCGAACCCGCGACTTTTAAGGGAAGAAATTAATAAACTGAATTGCGTTTTTGACTAAAGAAAAATCTTTATCAAGATGTGGAATAAATCAGGTAAGAACTTCCCTACATTCACAGCGTTCCCATCTATGTCTTGGTCTCTTCGTTTTGGAGTTAGCCTATATGAACTTCTTTCTTTCTTTGTACGTATAACATGTCTAGCCCAGCATAACTTTCTTAGATTAATAGCTTTAACAATATTGGGCGACAGGTACAAACTATAAAACTGTTCATTACGTAATTTTCTTTATATCTCTGCTATTTTACCTTCCGTAGGTTCAAACATTGTCCTTGACGCTTTGTTTTTAAACACCCTCAAACCATTTTCACACAAAACTGACGTCGAAATGTACTGAAATATTGATCCCTATAGCAGAACGAATTCTCGTAATTCTTTATGTCTGTGCGGGTTCCCAGATAATGCCTCGCTTACACAGTGGTGGTGCCTGTCTGTATACACTACAACGTTACACCTCTTTTCTCCTGTAAAATGGATTAAATTCCGGTCATAAAAGCCCGTCGGTGTGTTATGAGGAGAAAACTCCCCGGCGAGCACTTAGTCACAAGAAAACTGACGGGCAATTCGCGCCAGTGGACAACGTGCTGGTGTTTGGAATGGGTTGGCGGTGGTGGGGGGGACTCAGCACTACTTCACTTCCATCTTCGTGTGGCATCACCTTTCTTCCAGGCAAGATGATGACATTGAGGGAGAAAGGAGGAAACAAAAGACCAGCGATTCAACATTTTTTCTCTCCCAATCTCATGCTCTTCCCGTTTTATCCCTCCCTCTCTTGGGGGTTTCATGAACAAGCATCCATCTTCCAGATCGTTTTAATTTTGAAACAAGGCCCAGAAACGCACTGCAACAGCTCATGTTCCCTCACGCCTCTCTCTCTCTCTACTGGGCGGTCCTCGCTGGACAATGAAGACCAGAAACAAATGAGCTAAGACACGTAGCACAGATTGTTCAGAATATCATTCGTGCTAAACCAGGTTTAAACTTCTGTACCTTACATGTGAACAGTTTCATTGCACTCTTCTAGAAGTCGTTGCAGTAAAACCCCTTACATTTAAAATTATTTAGTTGTTTTAACAACGAACCCATAATTTTAAGATATACTCGTAAAAATGTAGTCTGTAATATCATCATTATCATCATCGGTGGCAACACAGCCCTTTTTCAGCCATAGCCTTCTTTAGAAAACTCTGTCAGATATTCGGTTTCCATTTCTTTGGATTTCGCAATGATATTTTTGTCCGACCGCCAACCTAGAGGCCCAATTCTCTGTATTTATGCCCCCTCAGTGAGAAGGTGGCCAAGTTACACCCCCAGGCACCGGAATCCAATTTCGTCACCTTCTACGACTCGCAGGGCTACTACGGTGGAGGTATTCTAACCAGCCTCCACACAGGGAGTCTTAAATATCTTTACGAATAATTCAGACCATTGCAGCAAAGACAGGAAGATGGAAATATCAGAAACAGCGGCCAAGATAAAAATGACCATGCTGTAGTCCGAACAGGCAGCCAGCCCGGACCGTAAAGAAGAAGAAGAAGAAGAAGAAGAAAAAAAAAGAAGAGGTGACGGGGAGGAGGAGGAGGAAAATAAGAAGTCTAGTGAATTGCTGATTACACATGGTAACTGAGGAAGAGTAGACCAGATATTATGGGTAAAAAAAGTAAAGGTATCCCTGTAACAGGCCGTGAAGGCCCAGAGGGTTGTGAGATGTTGAGGCTCCCACATTTTCTAGCCAATCGGGTCATAGATGGCGGCAAGGTTGTCAGCCCTACGCGCGGCCGCCTTTTACACCAAAGAATATTTCAAGAATATTCCTAGTACTCATTTCTGTTACAGGCTAAGTCGACCCCAGGGTCATAGTGCGGCTGGAAGGATTAGGTAAACTGAAAAAAAAAATCCTATGACCTCATCGGGACTTGAACCCGCGGTCTTTCGGCTTGTAGCATAGTGCCAACTACGCTACCGCGTGCTCCCTAGGGTACACTAATTAAATTATTTTGAGTAAAGAAAAGTTTCATTAGAACGAGCCCAGTTCGGAAGAGTCAAGGAGTCATCCAGCCGGGATGCAAGGTAAACATGTTCTTAAGTAATGGATCTTAATTAAAATATTCCCATTAACTTCCATGTAACATCGAATTAAATATTATCTAATAACGAAATAGGCTGAGTAGGTTGCTCTTGCGGTAATAGTCTAGACTTGTATTGTGGAGGTGCTTGAGTCGACCCTCAGCCAGGACAAGGGCTATCTTCCCTGAGGTTTTCGTTCTTTTCCATAGATCTTCTAGTCAAATGCCAGGTTAGTGCCTCAAACTAGGCCACGACTTCTTGTTCCAAGTGTTTTACAATTCATCATTCGAACTAAATATCCTAATAATGATGGCGTCATGAAATAATTCCGAAAAATTAAATATGTTACTAAACCCACTAAATTAATTACAAAGTAATGTGGGAGAGTGTGAAAATGTTATAAATTTACGAGACTGTGACCAATACAATGGTGCTGAATTATAATGGTTTATATTATGGCCGACAACAAAGAGAACCAGATGGTCCTCCATGGGATGGGAACATTGAGTGTGTTAAGGCAGTTTATAGTTTATGTCAGGTCTAGTAAATATATATGGACCTCAGATTCGGGTACAAGTATATTTACGCGACCATCATATTGCAACGTTGTTCTTCATTCATTCATTAATTCATCTATGGCTCTACATCCCTTTGTTGGGCCCTGGCCTCTTCTTCAGTTTCGTAATCTTTTTTACACAGATGATATAACACTTAGGCGGGAGATCAGCCACGTAGCAAGGCCGCTACCTATACACAGAACCCAAATACAATATAAATGCACACGCGGACATCCATGCCTTCAGTGGGATTCGAACCCACGAACCCAACTAATGAGCGAGCAAAGCATGCCTTAGACCGCGCGACCACTGTGATGGGTTGCAACGTTGTTCTGATAGAAATTATTTGAGGTATAATTTAAATTTCTGTTTTAGTAAAGGATATCAAGAGACGATGCCGCCTCTGTGGTCTAGTGGTCGGAATTTCTGACTACAAATCCAGAGGTCCCGGGTTCGATTCCCGGAGTTACCATTCTGAGAAGTAGTGGGTCTAGTATGGGGTCCGCTCAGCCTCGTGAGGATAATTGAGGAGCTATTTCAAGGAAATATCGGCTCCGGTCTAGAAAACCGAGATTAACTGCCGTGGGGATCCGTTGCGGTGACCACGCGACACCCTCTATCCGCTAAAGTTGGCACTAACTTCGCCGACAAGCGGCGGTCGCTCGGTCGGTATAGTTCACTTGTGGACTACAGGCCACTGAGTTTATCAAGAGGCGACATATTTCATCAAAGAATGGGAGAGAAACTGATAGGTCAAGGATGAATAGAACATCCCGATAAGAGCTATGTGTAATTGTCAGACAGACCACACGCCTATATCGCTGACAGTTTTCACGTTAGGACTAGTACAATGGTTTTTTCTACGCCGCGACTTGTACTATTCCATTGTCGTAAATTTATTAATATCGAAAATAAATATTTGACATGATTCCAACTGTGACAACAGTAGCAGAGTTCTAATACCGAAATGGCAAGTATAAATAATCAAAAAGACCGTAATGTTTCGGATGATTTCCATAAACAAAATATCTTGTAACAAACATGTTTTGTTTGTGCTTTACAAAAGGAGAACATTCTTATTTAAGTCGGTAAACATATCAAAAATTTAAAGTAACAACGTTTTCAACGCCTGCTTACAAACCGAACTTAAATTATAGTAGAATTTTAACATACAATTTATAGTTTGAGTTACTACTACAGCAGTCACTTTAAATATAATAGGACTACCAAAAATGGAAACTGGTTTAGTCTGTGCTGTGTACATATTTGTTTATAATCATCAAGTTTGTATATGAGAGTTGTATGAGGTTTGGGCCAGTGCACAAGTCAGCGTCAAATGGACAAAGGGTCTTCTTCTTACATTTTACCAGAACGCCCTAGGGGCCATTTATTTTTCCTTGGCACTACAGCCCCAGTGGACCTAGGCCTACCTCCATTAACTTCTCCGTTCACTTCGGATTTTCTAGATCTTACACATTCGGTAGGACTCCTTGGGCGGGTGATCAGCTCGTCTCAAGGCCTCTACCTGTACACAAACAGAAAAACGCAGACACAGAAACTAAACATCCATGCCATGAGTTCCATTCGAACCCACGATCCCGGTTTCCAAGCGAGCGAAGACAGTACATGCCTTAGACCGCTCGGCTACCGTGACCGGCCCTCGGGGCCGTTAGGTTCTGCTTTTTGTAAGTATCATTGTTCTTGAAAATGGAAATGTCAGAATATACAGGTTGTAATTTTTGTATTCGAGCCACATTATAATCGTCAGTCTCGTTAAATACGTTGGTGTCCACGTGCCTAGTCAGAAGAGAATCTGAGGTTCTGCTACACACCAGTTGATAAATGGTTTTGATTTTATAAAATAGGAAATAAATATTTTGTAATTGCTTATGTTTATTTTGAACGTACATAATCCATAAGTGACTATTCACACACATAAAAACACGAAATCCTGAATGCTAGATTCATACTTCCATTCATTTTGTGTTAGAACCAAGCCCACGAGAGTCCCTGAGGTACTGGGATATCATTACAACATGGCGACTAGTCCTTTTTTATCCTCGTTTTCTCGCACCATAACTTAGAGTAATTAGACTTCGGATCCTGAATTTTAGACTCGACATGACGGTAATGATATTTGAATTATTTAAATAACCTGCATCGACTAGCTAAATTATTCCTTTTCTGGGATTGAGTCAGCATTAAGTCTCGCCACTAAAAAGGGCAGGAGAGACTCAAACTAGAGATATACTCATAGGTTCCTAGGCCCCTGCCTGTCCACGACCATTGTGTGCAACGGAAGTCACAACCTACGATAGGTGCTCCTGATGACACTCAGCACGGACTTGTCGGTAAACGGTCCCAGCACACATTTACGTGACATGTAAATATTGGAGAGGGTCTAAGGATAATCACCATAACGGCAGTAACGACAGTTAACGGAATGCCGTTCCCTTTCTTCAGCAGATCTGGCGAAGTGGAATCGCCCCCCTTGGAAATACTTCAAACCGCAAGCAGTTTCAGGGGTTTGAGGGGGAACGTCACCACCAGGCGTGCTCAGCTGTAAGCTGCTTCACTACCCACAGGATATTAAAGAATACTCTGTCTCCAAAGGAGTTCACAATGAATTCTAATGGGGACTGAATGTCCAATGGGCGTATACTTTGAAGCGGATGATGATGAATTTATAAACCTTCTCCAAGAGGTCCCTCGAATTCAGTTTCTGGCCTTTGGTTATGTCCAGATATTGATCCTGTTAGGAATATATAATACCGAATTTGTATTAGCCTTACATTTTGTAATTACCGGATACTTTCAAGCATACTCTCTGAAATTATGTGTTTTGTGGGTAACTCTGAAGAACAACCATTGAGTTTCTGAGTAAATAACTCACTGACCAGTCTGTCGATAAATGGGCAACCAACAAGTACTCCAGCTACGAATGAATCATATCAAAATACGAGTATATTGTGCTCGCAGACTTTCAAAGAACCTTATGATATTTTTAATATCCCTACCATGACTTCTGTGTGACGAAATTAATTTTTTATACAAGAAAGGCCGTAATTCGCTGGAAAACGGCTTTTTTCTTTCTGTTGCCACGAAGAACCTAGTGGTATTTGGAGATGGTTCAATGGGTGTGATAGGAGCTGTATTCTTCGTTCTATGTAACATTACTTATTGCCAGCACTGTTAAGTACTTATTTATAACCACTGTCATTATTAAAAAAATCTGTGACGGCTTACGCTTATATAGTTTAGTTTCGGGACAAAATACGTCTATGACACGATTTTTGCTTTTCAGACTAAAAGACGTGTTGTGGGTTTTCCGTTTAAGATATTATCCTTTGCTTGCGTTTTCTCTCACACAGATCAAATTAGTTGACATGCATACACGATGCAGGTATTAAAAATTCAACGTCTCTGAAACGTGAACAGGTTACCTTTTTCTAACAAAATGATTCACTCATTCATTCACTCATGAAGTTCAGCCCTTCTTAAGGAGCCACCAATTCTACAGCTACTCAAGAATTTCCCAGCATTTTATGAAACCCAAAGGTTCATTACCGTGTTCACAAGAGCCCTCCATCGGTCCCAATCCTCAGCCAGATCAATCTAGTCCATACCATCCCATCCTATCTCTCTAAGATACGTTTTAATATTGTCGACCCACCTACGTCTTGGTCTTCCCAGTGGTCTCCTTCCTTCCGGCTTTCTCACCAATATCCTATATGCATTCCTCTTCTCCCCCAGTTCGTGCTACATGCCCTTTCCACCTCATCTTCCTTGACTTGATCATTCTAATTATACTTGGAGAAGCGTACAGGTTATGAAAATCATTATGCCGTTTCCTCCAACCTCCTGTCACTTCATCTCTCTTCGGTAACAAAATGATTCAACTGTACTAATTAAGTAGTTGAAATCGTTGTGTGTAGAACATGGAACATAGATTCTGACTTCTTCAAATAATTAAATGTCTTAACCTTCAAAGCTAAAGCTCACCTTAACATGCTGACATCGCATTCACATTGCAACTGCCCTGAAACACGAGGCCAAGTTTCGTAATCTATACTCCAATGTTTCTGCGTATTCTAAGTTTCCTATGCTCACTGATCGTAATATAACATGTAACACCACCCACTGTCACAATGCAATCACTTTTAAGACACAAAAATAAGAAAAGACGTCACGTCAATGTCACTCATGCACTCACGCACTCACGAAACGTTACTGCCTACACTCGCACTTCAGCTTGTTGCAGTCGTCTGCATTCGACAGCCTGCACATTGCGGACCGCGGACAATGTTCGCTGAGCGAGCAGTCACAGCACTGCAAGGCTTGTGGTTATCTGTGGTCATGCTATTCGTCTAAAACAGCCGAATATTTCAGCTGTATTTTATCAACTAAATTACTTCAAATAAGTCTACAGTATTTCTATTTCAAAATCTATTGGTCTAGATCAGGCATGTCCAACGCGTCGATCGGGGGACGATATTTGATCGATCTCATAGGCCTATAAGGAAATTATACGTGAAAAGCATGTAAATTCAGTTGTAATATATGATTATATTCAGATTTTGAAGGGAAAATGCGTGTTAAAGTATTCTGTACTTTCAATGTATGTTGCTTTTACAACAAACATCATGTGCCGTGTTATTTTTACCAATATTTTTGCTTAAAGCGACGTACGACGATAGGAGGGGGTAGTAGATCACTGGCAGTTTTTACGCTAAAAAGTCGATCACAACCTGTTTGAAGTTGGACATGCCTGATCTAGATGTATCGCCCTTGACTTCGTTTTCGTCAGGAATTCGATTTAAACTAACCTACGATACAGACAAAATTAAATGTTCTTCTATCTCACGTCAATTCTTAATTCATGTAACTTTCAATGACAGAAACTATATTTTATGGCCACTAAAAACTAAAAAGGAAATCCGTGGCTTCAGTCCGCCAGGAACTGTACCGACCGAGCGACCGCCGCTTGTCGGTGAAGTTAGTGCCAAATTTTCCTGATAGAGGGTGTCCTTGAAATAGCTCCTCAATTATCCTCACAAGGCTGAGTGGACCCAGTTCCGGAACCACTACTTATCAGAAAATCTGGTAGCGCCGGGAATCGAATCCGGGACCTCTGTATCTGTAGCCAGGAACTCTGACCACTAGACCACAGAAGCATTATTAAAAGAGTAAATAAGTAATAATCCGATTTAATTAATTTTAAAATCTCATTCCTTGATACTAAGGCTTTGGAGGGCCTCGCCATAGCTCAGGTTGCTAATCGCTGGCTTCCCACCGTGGGGGCCCAGGCTTAATCCGAGGTCAAGTAATGTGGTATTTGTGGTCGACAAAATGGCACTGGGGCAGGTTTTCTCCGAAAATTTCGGCTTCCCCTGTCAACTTTTATTCCACCAAATACTCCATATCTATCATCCGGGGCTCGTACAATAGGCCAAATAGTGTCCGGCGTACTAAATGGACTCAGTCTCAACCCAACCCACGAAACAAAGAGAAAAACTTTGGAATCCGAACATTAACTGGACATATGAGCCAGACAAAGTTGTCCTGGTGCCCACTCAGCTTCCTATCCGCTGAGTTTCCGAGTTCAAATTTCGGCCTGCACACAGGGACGTCCTGACAGGGTCAAATTAGTGCACACTGCTATGGCTAGTAATAATCCAAGATTTAGCATCAACCTTAAGGGAGCTGGGATATACACTGGAACAATATAAAGAATTTACTATGAAAAAATGAAGGCCAGGTAAATTTGTACTACACAGAGTCGGAAGGTTGCGGGTTCAAGTCCCGATGTCAGTTGATTTTTTCAACTGACCTAATCCTTCCGGCCGCACTATGGCCCTGGGGTCAACTCAGCCTCTAACAGAAATGAGAATAAGGAATTAATTAAATAATTTTCCTGGGGAGTAAAGCGAGGCCGGCGCGTAAGGTTGATAACCTTACCGCCATCTTTGAGCCGATTGTCTAGATAATGTGGGACCCTCAAAGTCTCACAACCCTGTAGGCCTTCACGGCCTGTTACAGGGATAAACTTACTTTACTTTACTTTTTACAGAGTGTAAGATTGTAGTGTATATTGATTTAAAAGGAACATATAACCGGTCTGAGATCAGACAGTATACAGGACAAGTAAATAAACTGTCAGGAAATAGAAGTCCAACACTGGACAGACTGTTATCACTTTCCAGAAGTTGCAAATGACAAACTGCTAGGGGTTAGAAAAACCAAGGAACTCTTATCTGATTTTAGGGATCACAAGATAGAATACGCAGAAATAGATACGTATTTAATTTTTATTGGTAAAATTAGTAAGTTTTATTTGGTACCACAAATAATGAGGACGCAAAATACTACAATGAACAGATAAAGCATTTTGAGGAGAATATCTATGATGTTACAAAATTATTAAGATAGCACCTTCTTGTAGTAAAGTCTTCACTAGGGGCTATAAATAATACCCTTATGGATATGAAATATAATAAGGAAAAGGTAAAAAAGGAAAGGACTGCTACAAGTCAAGAAGTACCTAGAATCAGTTACTTCAGAGAACTGAGAGAAATTAAATATTTTAGCAGCAAAAGTTACAGTAGACGGTAAGCGGCCTCCGTAGTCTAGAGGTAACGTTCCCACCTTATGACTCGTGGTACGCGGGTTCAAACCCGGCGGAGGTCGTGGAATTTTTAAGGGCGAAAAAATTCAGGGAACAGTCCTCCGGGAGGGACTTTAAGCCGTGGGTCCCGTGTCGTAGCTTTACGGCACGCAAAAGAACCTCATATCTCCAAAGGAGGTCACTGAGTTAAATTCAAGGACTTTCCCGCCCAACAGTAGTCTCTAATGCCTCTGATAGATGTGGGAAGCATTATAGATATCGCCAAGCCAGTAGAGGCCGAACTCGCTGGCTCGGTCGGGACTGATGGTACGCACCAGTATCGGTAGGGTATAGAGACTGGTAGAATATCATAGAGGGAAGCACAATGGACCAATACTGGTCTAACTGCATGGGGAAACCCACCCTCTCCAATAACTAACTAACTACAGTAGACGGTCAGATTGCTCAGGTCAGAGAGGCAAACAGCACGCTGCAGAAAAATGTAGATTTCTTGCTCCAAAGCATTATCAGTGCAAGAGAAGGGGAGTTAGAGCTACAGCTTTTATTCCCGAAATCGATTATGGATGCTTCAATCCGAGGTATGCCGTCATTTACAAAAGATACTATCCCACTCTTTCCGTTGAACAAGAACTTGATTAATCTGATTTACAAAGTTTGTGAATCAGGAATTAATTTCGATACGAGTAATTCACCAGTTAAACTTATCGTTATATGTATATTTTACATAATTTAAACAAGTAGTAAATGATATGAAATATATTGTTAAAATTTACAACGTGTGTTTAGATACATACACTATAGATATATACTAAATATATGGATAAATAAATTCTGACTCCATAAAATACGTTGTGTGTTCATTTTGGAAATGCTGAGTTTCTATCTGCAATAAATTAACAACCAAAACAACGTATGCAAAACCTCAACAAGCAACATTTGGAATCTTGTGTAATCCAGACTGGAGTACACATCCACTATTTCCTTCATGCAGTGGCAAGTTCTGGAAACCACCTACAGCTACGTTCACTGTAAAGTGGATGCTTAAAGCGGCAAAGACAGATAGTAGTGCATGAACTGGGTTTCAATAAATGAAAGGCAGACACCTGAATGAAAAATATTCCTCTATCTGTCACTACTCATAAATAAACATCTCTGGAATCGGTGCATGGCAGTTATACGTGTAGAACAGTGTGTACAATTCTTCAAAATAACATTTTTCAAACTGGAAAGGGACGACAATTTGTTGCTCAATAACTGCACCCCAAGAAATCTGACGCCCTCATTTCAGTCAATTAGGGTTCCTTTGATATGCATTTAACAATAATTCCCATGTATACAGCTTTGTGTTGGGAATATCAGTCATTTCCTCTGTCAGATATTTACCCCTCTCGACCCCAAGCGCTAATTAATTCACTGACCTGAGCTGAGTGAGTGTAGGGCAGGGTAAGGGCGTCTCTATAGTAAGGATGTGCTCCCTACAAATCGAATTTGTCACAAGTTTTCATTCTGTAAACGCTGAATACAACCCTCTCCGTTTTGACTCATTCCTGTGAGGGAATTTGATTACTAACATGGTTCAAGCAGCCTTCCAAGTCACACATACGCAACGTAGCCATAAAGGGAAAACTTATTTGATTATTACAACCTGAAATGAGATGAAAATAAAATTGCGGGGGAGGGGGGTGCCTCGGAATGGAAGCGAAATAGGAAGTTTTCTATTATCAGTAAAAGAGAGAGCCCTAATATTATTATGGGTTACTTCATCTGCAGCGTCCAGCTATGTGACGAAAGTTGTAAAAAACGGGAAACCATACACCAACATATAAAAGGGCACATCAGCTTGGTAATCATGTTTGTTGGATTGTGTGATCAATAAGAGAAAAAAAATGGTAGCCACAAACTTCAAAAGCGCTGTTCAAAAATCTACTTTAGCATCGGAAGTGCTAGGCAGGAAACGAGGAATAGCGTACAGTTCCACCAAAAGAAACGAAACATGATCGACTTCAACAGAGAGAAATCTATTATCAGCAGTTACTTCTTCACCGGTATAAAAACCGCATAGTAACGACACCTTTCTTTGTAAAACTATTAAAGTAAAAAGTAAATAAATAAATAAATAATAAACTCCTCCTAAAGATAAAAAATCATTTTTGATGGAAGCATATTTTTTGTTAGACTCGGTAATTGTCCTTCCCTCCCACGTCACATCCGAGTGCTGTCCCTTCCTTCCCGCAACAAACAGCGGGCTAAAAATATGTACACTATCAAATCTAAAGGCAGATCTATACATAAAAATTTCTGTATAGAAATTATGAAATTTCGTCTACACAACTGATATACGATTGTAACGTGTATTGTAACGTGTTGGGTTTCTGAACTTGCAGTCTTCATCCAAAACTGCGCCTGCAATTGTGTAATTTCTTGCCACAATAGAGCCCGCTGCCTAAGGATATTATCGAGTTCTTCTTGCAGTTCAGACACTTTACATTCCAAGGCCATGATATGTAGTCCAGTTGTCTGCCTTAGATGTTTTACCTCCCCCTTAAGTTCTTCATACTGGTTTCTCTTATTTATTTCTCAAACACTGAAATCATGAAACCCTTTAATCCCAAGACTCTTCGATCCATTTTTCACGCACCTTGGCACATAACGGTCCACAGAATCCATGAAGCTATTATTTGCCTTACGGCGACCAGAAGGCCAAAAGGAAACAGACCACACGGAAGACAAAGGCGTAGGTGGGTGGACAATATTAGAATGGATCTTAGAGAGATAGGATGGGATGGTATGGATTGGATAGATCTGGTTCAGGATAGGGCTCTTGTGAACACGGTGATGAACTCCAATCGAATATG